>NC_052357.1:48282333-48533597 GCF_009727055.1 Benincasa hispida | reverse complement strand
AATCGTTTAGCTTTTACGCTATCGTCTAGTGTGCGCTACACAATCGTTTACCTGGAGGCGTTTACTAAATGATGGGAGCTTTGCTCAATAGTTCAAGACCCGGTTCACTTGTGAACCAATTTGCTTAGCTGAATTATGAAAATAGATTGTTTTCTCATTCTGATTTTGTTTTGGTTCATCCCGGTCCATTAATACATGGTTTTGTACATGTGATGTATATTTTTTTTTTTGTCATATGGTATGCACATATAGATAAATCCCACCTTAGGTCATGCATATTATTTTTATTATAAGTGTTATGATTTAGTGAAGCATAAGGCCAGTCCATTAAAGAGTTTAATGTGACTACTTGGATTTGTTTTTTTTTAAAAAAAAAAAAATTTCAAAGACAAAAGTTGTTTTTAAGCAAACTTAATAAATGACTTAGATCATTATCAGTAGCTGGATAGTCTAGGTTAATAAACCCCTAGGTAGAACATTCAATGGGAGGTACTTGGGGTATTTGATGCTTCATTTTCACCTCTCGCGTTTCTCCTTCGTAGTCCACACCATGAGATCTACCCTCGGCCTCGAGGCACCTTTGGCGTGTCCCCCTAATGAATGGTGTTTGGGTAGGTCAATATCAAGGTAGATGGAGAGAGTGTTCATAGTAAGTAGGAGCGGGAAGTGCGATAGCATATCCCTCGATCTCTCTCGTTGGATTGAATAAAGTTTTCGCACATTGCCTCGTGGAACCCTGGGTGTGTCCCCCTATAGGATGGCTGTTTTATGCATTTCTTTATTTTATCTACTATAAGAGGATAAGGTTACTTAGTCTCTTGTCCTAATCCGCTTTTCCCCTACGGTGGGTGCATTAGGGCAGGACTCTGGGGCCGAAAACGAGGGGATAAACTTACGTAGGATTGTTAAGGGTTAATTATTCTGGACCGAACAAATGGTGGCTATTAGGCTTAGTTCCAAGAGTTGGTTTTGCCTAATGGTTGAGAATGTCTCATCCCAATGAAGGGACATCTGATCACCCCACCGGTGACATTTCTCCTGCCTCGCTGGGGCATCATTGCAAAATAGAAGTCTTTTCACTTAGGGTACTTGGAATCTGTTTTGCTAAAACTAATTGGNAAATAGAAGTCTTTTCACTTAGGGTACTTGGAATCTGTTTTGCTAAAACTAATTGGTTAAAAAATGTGGTTTTTTGCAAAGTCTTATAAAAGGTTATTCGTTTTTTTTTTTCAGCAACAGTTTTTAATGGCTTCAGCCACTACCAATTTACTTAGTGCCGGAAAACTGAAAGGCCAAAACTATTGAAGTTGGAAACATATGCTCACGATGATACTTGATGCTTTATTTTATGAATGGAAATATGGATGATATGCATTGATGGGTTGCATTGTGCACTTAAGTTTCCCCGACGGAATTCAAGTGTAAATTCCTCTGAGTTTCCTGGTAAGTCCAGGGTCAAACACAGGGACTTGTGAAAATAGTTGCGTTGGTAATGTTTATGAAAATTTTGTGGTAATCAAGTAAATAAATAAAGTGTGGGTGTGTTGTTGTGTTGATGAAAAAGAAGTAAATAAAGGCGGCAGATTTGAGAAAGATAGATGCAATGATAGATGCAATGAGTATGTGATGAACGGATTGAGAAGATCTTTAGCTACATTACTCGAGAATGCGTCAAACTTTACGATCATGTTACAACCATGCACAGCAAGTCATTTCCCAATATAAATGCGATTCTCCTAAGTCTAGGATGCATGTGTTGAATGCAAAATGTCCATAGAGCTTATCCCTAAGTCTCTACTCTTGTCCTATGCATTGATGCTAAATGCATGAAAGCAAGGTGACCGCATACAATCATATCTTATTGCTAAGATGCATGCGATGCGTTAATAACAAATAGTGCTCATTCCTAAGCACCTATCTCCCGTTTTTGTGTTCTAATCTGGTTCTTCCAAACCTAGATTCTGACCTGACCTTCCCAAGTCTAGATCCTGTCTTTAGACTACCCTCTCGAGTATCTCTAATTGACGAATGAAGCATACATAAACAAGATATCGCAAAGATGAAGATGACAATGGAAAGTAAATAACATAGACCCTCGTTATGCTAGCTAACTACTTCTCAATCCATTCAACTAATTTAGCTACTTATGCATAAATAACATAGAGTGAACAGATATAGAGAAAGACATTCCATTCTTATAATTGAGTTGAGTACAAAATGACAATGGAAAGTAAAGGTAGAGAGCCTGGTAACAATTCCTTGTAGACCAAGGCTTTTTACACTGAATCTCTATTCTGATCCAAAAATGTTCTCGCTTCCGCAGGCGTCGGCCCTCTCTCTATCTTGAAGCTTCCGGTGCTTTTCCAAGCTTACCGGAATGATCTACTGGCACACCTTCTTCCTCGCGTCCGCCTTAAAAATGAAAGAAAACTATGGACAGAGGCGTGAACTTATAAAGTGATGAAGTAATCGACTGTATAACCCCTTCTCTGAAGAATGCACTTGGTATTTATAGAGTTTCCATGGTGAAAGGCGGCTTCTCTCTCCCAGTTGTACAGATGGGACAGCTTTAATTCCTAATTGATGTGCCGGATAATTGTCACCGATGAAGCTGAATGTACTTCGTGACTGTTATCGGCTATTAACTTAATTTGGATCCGACTACCGTCAACTTTTTGTCCCATCACTCTTAATTATCCTTTCACCTGGATGTGCCCACCATGTTGCGCTGACCAAGTTGTGATGATTTTTCTTGGGCAAATATTTACGAGACGATCAACATAAAGTTTTGTAGTGAATTTGTGCTCGACCAATGTATTCCTATGATCGTAATCTCTGCATTGCGTTAACGCATATTCTGCACAAAAATGTAAAGATCAACTGCTCTAATGCGTTGGACGCATACGACTACAATATTATAGAATTTTTGCTTAATGGACGCAATTTAACATATTTCCATCATTGCAATCCAACATTGTTTAAGAACTTAGTACTATGATAACGTGCATTTCTGCCCGTTATCAATACTCATCATCGAGGATCTGAAGTTTTTCCTTATGGAGGAATGTCCTCCTATTCCACCTCAAGACACTACTCGAAATGTTCGAACGACATACGAACGTTGGACACGAGCAAACAAGAAGGCCCGAGCCTATATTCTTGCCAGTCTTAGTGATGTGTTGGCCAAGAAACACAAGTCCATTGTCTCAGCTCGTGAGATCATGGAATCCCTGTGGGGAATGTTCGGACATCCATCTAGGTAGCTCAAGCATGAGGCTCTGAAACACATCTTTAGCTCCAAAATGGAGGAAGGCACCTTTGTTCGTGAACACGTGTTGAATATGATGGTCCACTTTAACGTGGTGGAGATGAATGGGTCTAAAATCGATGTGGGCAGTCAAGTTAGCATTATCCTGCATTCATTGCCGGAGAGCTTCCTCTACTTTGTTAGTAATATGATTCTTAACAAAGTGGACTACTCCCTTAGCACCCTCCCCAACAAGTTGTAGACTTACCAATCCTTGTTGAAAAGTAAGAGAAAAAGGGAGGTGAGGCAAATGTTGTCTCATCCTCTAAAAGGTTCTATTAAGGTTCGACCTCAAGAACAAAATCTGCACCTTCAACTTCTAACTCTGGAAAGGGGAAGAAGAAGAAGGGTGGTAAAGGGAAAGGGAATGCGCCTGCTAACCCACCACTTGTCGCCAAAAAGAATCGCCCACCGCCGGTTGAAAAAGGAAAATATTTTCACTGTAACCAGTACGAACACTGGAAAAGGAATTGTCCTCGTTATCTGAAGGAAAAGAAAGCTGCCAAGGCTAAGGCCAAGGCAAACAAAGGTAAATATGATTTACTTGTATTAGAAACATGTTTAGTGGAGAATGATGATTCTACTTGGATAGTAGATTCGGGCGCCAGTAATCATGTATGTTCTTCTTTTTAGGGGATTAGATCCTGGCGACAGTTGGAGGTTAGTGAGATGACATTGTAAGTAGGCACCAGGCACGTCGTCTCAGCTGTGGCAGTGGGCGCCAATATAGGTTTCTTATATTAAAAGATGTCTTTGTAGTTCCTGAAATAAAAAGGAACCTTATCTCTCTAAAGTGTCTATTAGAATACAATTACACTCTTTCTTTTAAATTAAATAAAGCGTTTATTCATAAGGATGGTTGTCACACCCCGCCCCAAGCCCACACGCCTGAGCCCAAAAAGAGGCGTGAGGGACCGCAGATAACACCCTTTTGTGATACCTACTGCCCAACTGTACCTCTTTACTATCCTCAGTAAAATTTAAGTCAAGGAGATAACAACAACTGATTAAGTAGGCCCATTTTATTACAACCATGTAATGTTTATACAACTCCAAGACTTAACTACAAAGTTTTCAACAACCACTCGTAAAACCCTCCGGAAGTGTGACTGTGGCTTGTGGCTGACCTTAACCTTAACAACACCCTGGAACTCCTCAACCCCTGCTACCTAGGGGGGGGGGACATAAAACATGGAAAATATGAGCTACAAAGCTTAGTGAGTGGCAGCTTTAAACAAACATATGTTTGATTACAGAAATTCATCTTTGGGAAAACAATTCAACACTCAACAAAAACCACATAACAAAATGTAATTACCCAAGCTTGTCAACTGGGTACCCTTAACATGATCATGTATTGTCCCGGATACTCCTGTACGTACCCTAACACAATGTACAAAAAAATCCTGTGGAAACCTCCTTAGTACCCCAATATCCCCCCGAATGTGCACATCGACTAAATCCCGCTAGCTATGCTTAGGTATCTTGGCTATATTTTTCTCGGCAGTGAAGCTAACTAATCCCGCCAAGTACCTTTTCCAAGCATGCTAACTAAATCTTGGGTACCAATTTAGTTTCCAGCACAATCACATAAGCAATATCTCAACAAGCATAATAACAATTAAATCTAGACAAACACATTTCCCGATCACGCCAATTCCACATATTACCTATATATATAGAAATCAACATACATTCAGTAAAATTATATAACCACTCACCTTGGTTGGTTAAGAACTTTCCTCTCTGAAGTTCCTTAGCTTTCCTTGGTTTCCCTTTTGAATCCTAAATTCCAGATTCAATTATCAACTTAGATTACTCATAGTTCCAGAGCTTAGTTTCCTTCTGTTGACATGTTCTAAATTGTCTCATGAAGCTTACCCTAAAATATTAGCTCAGAAATTCTCGTGGTTTAGCTGGAATTCTCAAATCATCAAAACTAGCCCAAGCTTACCCAATAGCTCGACCATTCTGTATTTTCCTCACTCTCCAGCCCGATTCCTTGGAGCTTCTTCTCCGACAGCCCTACCATGAAAAGTAGACTCTTATAACTTAAGGTGGCTTTGAAATCACCCTAAACGCACAAGTATTCTAGGAGATATCTTCGTCTCAAGTTGATTCTACTTTCAGACCTTCCTGTCCGACAACATCTCTTTTTCTTGGAACTTCTTGACCAACGCATGGTTTTGCTATCAACGCATGCATTCCTTCATCAACGCATAGTTCCCTTGCAATTAACCCTCATACTCTTTCTAATGTCCTTTTAAGAGAATTCGAATTATGATCTGAAGAGAGGTCCTTGGCCCTATTTATAGGCGTCTAAAATCTCTCCAAGGCCGACACCGCCTACTTGGCTGCATGTCCAAGTATCTTTTTCCCACACTAATAATGAAACCTTCATGCCATCACAATTCAAGGTGTCTTCCTCTACCTAGCCAACACATAACGCTCAAATTTGTATGTCTTCTTGTGCATCCACCTGTCTTGCTTGAAGCCCAAGATTTCTCCCCAACAAGCCACATGTCTGGATGATCACCATTGGCGCATTCCACACCCTTATGGTCACAAGCCATCTTGGCCGATCGCTCCCTCGTATGGCCTATGTGTCCATCCAACCTTACTTGGCACTCCAATTGGCGCAACACACCTATGTTCGGACACCACCCATTGGCGCATGCGTCCATCCCATCTTTGCGCCTTTGAGGTGTCTTTTTAACCTCAAAATAACACCCTTAAAGCCATTGTTGCCTAGCACCTTGCCCCATATGCGACCTACTAACCTCAATTGTGCAATGTCTAATTAATGCAACCTTACCTTGTGCATCCAATTGACACAACTTGGTCACATATGCTAGATGATCGCAAGGCTCATTCTTGGCCACATATCCTTCTCTTTCGCATGGCTTACATTTGCCCTATGCGCTCAACTAGGATTATGACCAACACTCTTCCAACGCATATTATTAGGCTTGTCCTATGCGCCCACATGCCCTCGAATGTCCTTAGTACATAGCACATTACCATTGTATAACCACCTTTGAGTCAAGCTAAGTCTCAACTCAACACCTCATGGTATAGCTTACCATCGCCTAGGCTCTTGCTAATGCAACTCCTATGACCAACGCATGTATGTCCTTGTTGCTTGTCAACGTCCTTAGTTTCTTATTCAAGACCAACGCAAAGTAACCTCACAAGCCTTATGTACCGCCAGCCTTAGCAATGCAAAGATATTTCACTATGAATCCATCATGGCTTGTACTATTGCCTAGCTCATAGTCTAGTAATGCTACCGTTTATCATCCAACTCATAGCACCATCGCATAGCGCCTGCGCCTATCGCATAGCACACAGCCTACAGCACAGCTCTTGCTCATCATGTAATGTTGATGCCCATCGTGTAGCGCATCACGGGCATCGTCTAGTGCCCACGCCCATGGCGTAGCGCTGATGCCGATCGTGTGGTGCCAATGCCCCATCGCTTAATGCTATCGCCCATCGCATAGCGCTATCATTTAGCACGACTCTCCACATCGTATAGCGTTGCATCGTACTGCACGATCGCCTATCGCATCGCTTAGCCCTGCATATTTGCTACACGATCCTCCAGCGCCCGCCTACACAATCACCTACCTGATCGTGTCGCACCACTCCCTTACTAGACGATCACATACCCCATCGTGTAGTACTGCTCATTTGCTACACGATTGTCTACCTCATCGTGTAGCACTGCTTATTTACTACATGATCAACCAGCGCACGCAACTCCAACGCCCAGCTCCCATGTCCACGCAACTTGAGGTTGTCGCATGCTTTGTTAACCTCTCAAGACATTGGCTGCCGCATGCTTGTCCCCGCATAGCCTTTCCTCTCAGCCACACTTTAGCCTCTTTCAACGCTCAAATAACCTCTCAAATGTTCATGGCCAACGCATGGCACAACACCAATGCTTAGCACAAGGCCAACGCATTGTCAAATACTTAGCCATTTTTCTAGCTTCCAACGTATGGCTTTTTTTTTGGCATCATACTTAACCAAATTTTCACTAGTTAAGGCTTTATCTCAATGCTACTAAACAAATCTATTTAAACACTTAGAATTTTCCTTCTCTTTTCACATAGGATTTAACTTTCACTTAGTTAATTCCTTTAATCACCTGCTTAAGTAGGGAAAATGGAAATCTGAGTTTCACAATGGTGTTGAAATTTGTATAGCTAAACCAGAAAATAACTTATATGTGCTAAGACCTTTAGCCTTAATTTCCCACCATAACATAGAGATGTTTAAATCTGTTGTAACTCAATCTAAACGCCAATGTGTTTCTCCAAAAGAAAATGCCCAACGTTGGCACCTTCGATTAGGGCACATCAATCTCAATAGGATTGAGAGATTGTTGAAGAATGGCCTTCTAAGCGAGTTAGAGGAAAATTTTTTACCAGTGTACGAATCTTGACTTGAAGGTAAGATGACTAAAACACCTTTTACTGTAAAAGGTTATCGAGTCAAAGAGCCTCTTGTATTAGTACATTCTGACCTTTGTGGTCTTATGAATGTGCGAGCTCGAGGAGGCTATGAGTACTTTATCAGTTTTACTGATGATTACTCGAGATATAGGTATGTCTATCTGATGCAACGAAAGTCTGAATATTTTGAAAAGTTCAAATTATTTAAGGCCGAAGTTGAGAATGCTTTGGATAGATGAATAAAAACACTTCATCTCGGATCTTCTCTTGCTCCACCTTAAAACAAAAAGGAAAACTATGGACAAGGCTAAACTATGAGAAAATTCTCTAACTGTTCAAACTTGTGAACCGGTTAACCCCTTTTCTGAAGGATGCCTTCAGTATTTATAGAGCTTCGGGGTGAAAGGCGACTTCTCTCTTATGATTTCACGGATGGGATGGCTTTAATTCTCTGACTGATGCGACGAATATTTGTCACCAAAAGCTGGATGTAGTTGTTATCGTTAGCGGCTTGTCAACTTAATTCGGATTCGACCGTCAATAGCTTTCTGTCCCATCGTGATTAATTATGCCTTTCACCAGATGCGCCCACCAAGTTACAGTGACTCTATGCGGAAATCCTTCTTGAGCAGATGTTTGCGAACACAAATCACCGCAAAGCCTTGCGGTGATGCTGCACTCAACCATTTCTATGTGATGGACCAATGGGACCGCAATGTTATAAACTTAATGCTTTTTGGACGCAATCTAACATATTTTATCAATGCAAACCTTCATTATTTAAGAACTTAGCACTGTAATAACGTGCATTTTTGCCCGTTATCATACCTCAAGAGGTTGAGGACATGAGACGGGTCCCATATGCATCTGTCGTTGACAGTTTAATGTATGCGATGCTCTGCACTAGGCCAGACATCTACTATGCTGTAGGAATAGTCAGTAGGTATCAGTCTAACCCAAGCCACATGTATTAGTCTAAGCATGTATGTAGTGACATACAAGTGGATCATGTCTTAAGTGAGAACCAAAATAGTCTATAGCATATGAATATAGGAGGGAAACCTTATCCTGGTAACACTACGGACATGGCCCGCTTTGTGAAATTGTTACAAATGTTGTGACTTGTCACAGATGGTCTGATCCTGATCATTCGTGTAGTGGAGATGCAAGCGAGGGCATCCTATACATAGAGTTTGTATAAGACCTGACCTCGAAGTGTTAATGTCTTGTCATATAACTCTGTTCATGACTGAGACCTCACTTCACTAGGATGCCATAGGTAACATGATCTCAATCCTGAGTGAATTGGGAACTCCTGCCATTGAGGGCGGTTCTTTGATTTGCATGGATGCAATTGGCCAGAGCGTTGACTCAAACCTACCATTTTGGGGATTTGTCTGATTTGGGAGCTGGGAACTCAGCTTCACAAGATGAAGTTCACTCTTTCCCCAAAGTAGGGGTAAGTAGATAGATTACTCTTTTAAGGGCTGATCCGGGGGCTTGAACGATGTGGTGCCACGCACCTTCTCATGGCCCGAGAGATGTTCACACATAGTAGGACTATGTTGTATTGTTCATTAGAGGGATCAGTAGTACTTAAGGAGGAAGATGTAATTACAGGGGCAAAACGATAAATTGGCCTGCTGTAATTACAAGCATTTGTGAAAGGTCATCGTATTGATGATTGGTTATATCTAATGGACATAGAAATATATCTATGGCAAGAAGAGTTCAACTATCGGTCTTTAGTGAAATGCCTGGCAGTTAACGGATGGTAGATGTGGTGACTAAAGATTTTAGTTAACTATTCACGTACCGTTGGAGCTTCGAGCCATAGGTCCATAAGGTCCCCTTGGTAGCATGGATACAAGTTGAGAGTCAGTTTTTTGGTCAGTTTGAAATGTTTAAATTGACAAGAAAGAGGGAGTTCGATTATATATGATATAATTGAACGAGTTAATTATACATGATATAATTAACTTTAGGTATGAGATAAATTAATTTGGAGGAAATTGGATATAAATATGATTTATATCTAGTAAAGGATAATATTATAATTAATATATGATATTAATTTATATGTTATGAATATGATGAGATCAAAGTCATTGGATGGTTATAAAGAAAATGGGATGGCATCTCTTCTGTTCTAATAATAGGTGAGTGTATTGAAAGATCACTTTGAGATGCATAAATAGCTGACGGTGTGTTAAGCATGAGAGGGGCGGACATTGTGTTAAAGAAAGTGTCATCGCTTAGAAAATCAGCGCCTATACGATAGTGCCTACACGATCGCTTACATATATGATATTGCTAAACGATCGCTTACCGATTACACCTTTGCNCTTAGAAAATCAGCGCCTATACGATAGTGCCTACACGATCGCTTACATATATGATATTGCTAAACGATCGCTTACCGATTACACCTTTGCGCGCTGTTAACTAAACGATCATTTACCTTTTCCTCAGCGGTTGTTTAGCTCTCGATATTTACTAAATGATCGCATAGACGATCACTTAGTTTTTCCTACACGATCGTTTAGACGATCGCTCACTCTTTTCCTACACGATCGTTTAGACGATCACTTATTCTTTCCTACACGATCGTTTAGATAATCGCTTACTTTTTCCTACACGATCGTATACTTCACCTAAACAATCAAGCATCTCATCTATGCGATAGACGACCTCATCTTCTACTTGCATGATTGTTGTGTACGATCTTTCTTCTTCCTTCCCTCTACCAAATCCAAACAAAGCCCACACTTTGGATTCTCACTCCAAGAATACTGAGGGCTCTAAGTGGTGGTGCATTTTCGTTTCCTTCTATTCGAGTGGTGATTGTTTGAGATAGACGATTGGGTTTTAGACTCGTTGTGAAGAAGAAATCTTCAATTGGTATGATCTCTTAATCTCTTTAGCATTTTGAATGAATATTAGTATGTTGAAATGTATATGTGGTAATTCTGTCACAATGAATTGGAAAGATCCGTTTCCGCTCGTAGGAACTCTTGATTAAGAATTCCTTCAGTTCAAAATTTTTATGGTTAGTCATAAGCACGTGGGCTAGACATCCCCAAATCCTGAAGTGGCATAAACTACGTTTACAGCCTCTTCATAGCTCAAAAGGTGTTTCACAACACTTTTCAAGGGAACATTGTTCAAAATATAAACTGCAGTCTCCACTGCAAATCCCCAAAATGAGTCTAGAAGATGAGCATAACTCATTATTAACCAAACCATGTCATACCTGGCTCTGATACCAATTGAAGGAACTCTTATACAAGAGTACCTATGAGTTCAAACGAATCTTTCCAATCCATTGTGATAGAATTTCCACACATACATTCTAAAAGATAGATATGCATTGAAAACATTAATTACTCGCATGCTTTAAAAGATCAAATACAAGTGACTGAGAGACTTACCAGTTGAAGACTTTCTTCAGAAATCTTGGTCTCACCGTGACCAAACTCTGCACGCTCTTTCTCGTCCAACAAGTAATCGGCCAGCAACACCACGATCGTCTACACGAATAGCAGCGCACGAACACAAGGCAACATGAACGACACCACCACTCGAAGCCCTCAGTATTCTCGAAGTGAGAATCTAAAGGGTGGGCTTTGATGAAATTGGTAGAGGGGAGGAGGAAAGGTTATCGTATACTACGAACAAGCAAATGGGAGAAAGAGAAGACTATCGTATAGTTGGGTGCTTGATTGTCTAGGTCGGGGTACACGATCGTGTAGTAATTGCTAAGCGACCGTTTAGTTATGCTCAGGCGCTAAGGGATTGTCTAGTAAAGGTAAGCGATCGTTTAAGAAATCGCGGGTGATCATTTAGGAAATGCGGGTGTGAGATCGTTTAGTAGGCGGACGCTATCGTATAGGCTCTCATCACTAAGCGATATAAGACTTTCACACCGTGAGCAAATTTGCATGTCTTTTGCAAAATGAAAACTATTTTCATTTTATTCTTCAGTTACTAAAACTGAATTGAACTTCCCACTATCACACGAATTCGGAGAAAACTTCGGCCAATTATCAACTATAGTGCTTTCTCCTCTACTTGATATAAATCATATTTATATCTAATTTCCTCCAAAATAATATATCTAATACATTTAGTCAATCATATCATATATAGTTAACCAGTTCAATTATATCATATATAATCAAACTCCTCTTGTCAATTTGAACATTTCAAACTGACCCAAAAACTAATTCTCAACTTTTATCTAAGCTATCAAGGGCACCTTATAGACCTATGGCTCCAAGCTCCAATAGTACGTGAATAGCTAACTAAACTCTATAGTCACGACATCTACCATCCGTTAACTACCAGGCATTCCACTAAAGACCGACAGTTGAACTTTTCTTGCTATAGATATATTTCTATGTCCATTGGATATAACCAATCATCAATATGATGACCCTTCACATATACTCGTAAGTACAATTAGGCCAATTTACCATTTTTCCCCTGTAGTTACATCTCACTCCTTAAGTACCACTAATCTCTCTAACGAATAATACAACATAGTCCAACTATGTATGAACACCTCAAGGTGTGTGGCGCCACATCTTTCAAGCCCAGGAATCAGCCCTTAAGGGAGCTATCTATCTACTTACCCCTGCTTCGGGGAAGGAGTGAATTTCATCTTGTATAGCTGAGTTCCCAGCTCCCAAATCAGACGAGTCCTCCAAGTGGTAGGTTTGAGTCGGTAGTCTAGCCACTCGCACCCATGTAAATCAAAGGATCGCCCTCAATGGTAGGAGTTCCCAACTCACTCAGGATTGAGGTCATGTTGCCTATGGTCATCCTAGTGAAGTGAAGTCTCTGTCATGAACGGTGTTATATAACGAGATGTTAACACTTCATGGTCAAGTCTTATACAAACTCTTTGTATAGGACGCCCCCGTTCCCATGTCCCTTACACGAATGATCAAGATCAAACCATCTGTAACAAGGTACAACACTTGTAACTATTCCACAAAGCGGGCCGCATCCTTAGTGTTACTAGGATAAGGTTTCCCTCCTATATCCATATACCATAGACCATTTTGATTATCACTTAAGACTGATCCACTTGTATGTCACCACATACATGCTTAAGTTACATAAAGACAATCAAGAATTTTAGTTTATTGGTTTATGGAAAAGAAAATAAAACATCCAGATGAGCAAAATAAAGAAGTGAAGTAAATAAGCTCCAAGTTCCATTTTAGAGAACAATTCTCGTTGATGAACTTCATTAGAATCGGATACAATTGCTTTCTCTTTTAGTCCTTTGACATTCAAGAAACACTGGATATTATCTTAGGAACTGATACTACTGGTTTCTTTGTCATCCATCCCTTTTTGCTCAAAAAGTGAGAACTGACGTTCAAACAATTCTTGCAACGAGTCCATGATCTTATGTGCAACGACCATGTTCTCAACCCTTTTGTCTAATGCATCGAGTATGCTAGCCAAAAATGTGAAGTCAGGCCATCGAATTAGCCTTCATCCATACCTTATATGCATTACGAACATTTCGCGGTGCATCAAGGTTTAAGACTCTTTCCAATGTATGTAACTGATCAAATTATAAGAGACAATTAACGGAAAATCATACAATGATATGTTGCTGAAAAAACAAACACATTGATCTACATTAGATTTTAGCAAATACTCTTTAAAACAAAATCCAATTTGATTTAGCAAAATCTAAATGAACCCCATGTGACATCTAGTTTTGCAATGACGCTTCAGTGGTTTAGGACAAAAGCCACCGAAGAGTAGTTAATTTATCCCTCCTCTGAATCTAGGCACTTTCAACCAGTCATTACACTAGAATAACTCTTGTTCCTATATTGAATAGCAATCATTTATTTGGTCAAGAAATCATTAATTTGTTTAATAATTTCCTGTAAAAGTGACCCTTCATTTTAGATCCTAGAGTTCCGCCCCAAGCAGCCAATCTGAAGGGAAAAAATTTGATTGGGGCAAAAACTAAATCGACTCTATCCATTTATGGAGTTCACCTTGATATTTACCAATAGCACAAACCATCTGAAGGGGGACGCTCCCAGGGCGCCACGAGACCATGCAAGAAGATCTCACGATGCAAACCAATAAAGAAGACCGCAGGACATGTTGACACACATCCTTCACCCACTTACTATAAATACTCTCTCCATTCATCTTGATATTGACTCATGCAAACACCATCCAAAGGGGGATGCTCCTAGGGTACCACAAGGCCAAGCATGAATCTCATGGTGTGAACATTAAGGGAGACATGTGAGTAGAATTGACATATCATATATCTTTTCCTCCCATTGAGTATTTTAATACTTAGGGTTTAGTTTACTTAGAAAAAACACGGCTAATTATTTTAACTAAGTGACTGTTTAGGTTTGCCCAAAAGTAACTCTTACTTTGGAAAGTTAAACAATTTTTTATCATCATTCATTAAACACTTTAACGAAGTCTTTGATCAACTGTTGCATGCTTATATCAAATCTATCTAATTCACCTTTTCAAGTAGGTTCCTAGGTAGGGGTGTTCCATTTCCATCAGCTTAAATACCCCAGCCTAGCCAGAACCAGCTTAGACAAAAGGTAACTTATAGATAGACTGATTACAAATTTAATCTTTTATTCAAATAAATTTTGATCCTATTAAACAAATTTAAAAAATTAAACCTAGGTTTCTAATCTCATTAGAACCATGAACTTAAGTTTATCTCAACCAAATTTTAAAACCCTTTTAAAACATGATTTTTACCTAAGTTCACATGCAACTCTTTCTTATTGATTTTAGTTTTAATTTCCATTATAACTCTTATAACAGGAAACAACTAAAACCTTCCACAATGCGAAGCAACACATGCAAGGTATTTATAACTCTTATAAATAAGCCTAAGTGTCATGCTCCATGCATTGTTCATTCATTACTGCTTTTATATAACTCTTATATAACAAAGCAATGAATCAAGCATACATACTCTCGTACACCCTTATACTATAACGCTCATAATATAAAGATGAAGCATGAATATGCTTAATACATGCATAAATATAACTCTTATATTATATGATACATGAACATGCTTTAATGTAATTTCATCATACAATCTACTATATTATAAAACTTATAATATATGATGCATGAATAAAATGCATAACCTAACGTGGGTTCTAAATCTATATGTCATACATTATGGCATATAAACAAACATACACCTCATGTATATTAGATAAAAGTTGATGAACCAGGATAATTAGCCTCAAATCTAGAAGAATAAAGCTAACTATTACAAAGAGCATTGAGTCCACCAGTTCAAGCAGGCGAACCAGGTCTTGAACTGTCCGGATGAAGTTGCATCTCCTTGATCGGGTAACAGCTCCTTGTGATTGTCTAGCAACATTCTATGTCGTTTAGCAACGATCGAGTACCTTTGACTATGCGATGAAGCATGAAGGTCATGTGATCGTGTAACGCACATCGTGTAACGCATGCCTTAAACAATCAAGTAGACGACAACTATGCGGTGAAGCATGATCGTCTAAACGATCATGGAGCAAGCATTAAGTATCGTATATTGGGTGATCGAGTAGCCAGTGACTATACGATGAAGCATGCTGGTGTTGAGAATGTCTTAGAACTCGCAGTTCGTAAATTTTGTGTTAAACATTCTCTTTATCAATAAAATATTATTGAGTGTCTTATTCAATAATGTTTTTTATTTTGCATTCTATTATGAAAATCCAATAAACATATCCATGGCTATAGTATGAATACTTTAACTTTATGTGGTGACATAAACAGAATCAAGTTAATGGTATATAGCATAAATGGTCTATAAGTATATGGATGAAATTGGGTATCTCATCCTGGTAACACTATTGGATGCGGCCCATTTTGTATAGGTAATACAAATGATTTGATCCACAGATCATTCATACAAAGACATGTGAATGGGAGCATCCTATGCAATGAGTTTGTATATAGACTGGACCACGAAATAGTCACTTTTTTTTATAACAACCATTTACTGTTAAAACTGACTATTTCATACTTAAGTAACTTAGGATAACTCAATCTTAATCCTGAGCTAGCTATAAACTCCTATTTATTCGATGTTATCCTTTGATCTGCATGGGTGAGAGTAATCCAACAGCACTGCTCAATAAGCTTCCATTTTGGGGATAAGACCAGATGGATAGATGGGGACATAGCCCTGTAAGATGGAATTCACTCCTACCCATTTTAAGGTTAGCAGAGGTTGTTCTAGGTGCTAATTTCAAGTTTTGGACAATCGAGGCCTTGCCTTCTCATGATAGAGAGGACATGATTCATAAGTAGTATTATGAATAAAAAATTATTCATTAGAGGGTCAGTGGGTACTTAAGGAACAAGATGTATTTACAGAGGTAAAACAGTAATTTTTACCCAGTTGTAATTACGAACGACCTGTGAAGGATCTTATTATGATTTATATGGACAGAAATATACTTACAGTGAGGAGAGTGCAACTATCGAGTTATAGTGGTGTGTCTTGATAGTTGACGAATAATAATTAATTCGATTAAAGAGTCTTAACGTATTAATTACAGATCGTTGGAGCTCATGATCTGTAGGTCCATTAGGTCCCTCTACCAACTCATTAAATTGGAATAACGAATTGAGTATTGATGTATGAAATTAGAGTTATGAATTTGAAATGTTCAAAATCAAATTTTAGGGGTTTTTCGATTGATTGTATATGATACAATTATAAACATTTAATTTAATTGAAATTTAACGAAAATGAAAGATCAATTAATATTTAAATTATGATTTAAATAAAATTGATTTATTGGTGATATTGATATTTTATTAATTTAATATTTGATATTAAATTAATATTTTTAATTAAAAATTTAATTAAAAATTAATTAAAATTAGTTTAATTTAAATTAATTTTTTAATTAATTTTATAAAACTAATTTAAAAATAAATAAAATGATTTTTTAAATCATTTTAGGTTAGTGGATTTTTCCAATTTTTGGGAAAAAAATTCACTAATTACATTATGTTGGATAGTCACCAAAATCCATTTCTAGTTGATGATCTTCAAGCTGGAGCTGCTCTTCATGCAATTATGTACATTTGCATGAATTGTACCTATATATAGAAGCTCCATGCATGAAGAACGGATAAGCAATCAAAGTTATACTTGCTGAAGTGATAACCTAAATACCCTACATACCCCTCACTTATTCTTCATCAATTCAACTTGATTTAAGTGTTTCTATCACACGTTCCAACTTGAGTATAGTAGAGAAGATCTCAGTGGTAGTCCTCTTGAAGTTTGAAGCTTTATCTTGGTGGATTTCAGCTGAATTCAGGGAGGAAATCTTCAAAGGTAATATGTATTTCAAACCCTCTTATGAATATCATATGAATAACATAATAAAAACTCAAATTAAATGTAGTTTAAATGCTTATTGATTCTGTAGTCTTCCGTTGCATGATATATCATTCCTTTAGCTGGACTCCACGATCGTTTAGTGCGCACACCTATTAAACAATGAGTATCAAAAACTTTATGCGATCGTTTACCCAGAGCGTTCACGCGATCGAGCAGGCAACTCAAACGATAGAGTAAACTCTTTACTTAATCATTTAGCATCAACTATATGATCATTTAGTAAATGCTACACGATCGGGTAGAACTTTTCTACACGATCGGGTAGAACTTTTCTACACGATCGGGTAGAACTTTTCTACACGATCGTTTAGCATAGGTTACACGATGCGACCAATCTTTGGTCTTCTTCCTCGATGAGAACAACATCTCCATGCTTCAAAACTCCATAACAAATGACTCAAAACACTTCAAACACTTTGAATACAGACTCGATTGCTTGTTAATTATGCCCAAAAACGTAAGGGCCCTTACAAATTAACACTTTGTAAACTTAAAGAATGCTTTAAAAAGAGGCAACCATCCCGTAAACATCCATCAAAGTTCTAAAAACATATTTTAACTCTTAAATGAATTGTAGAACAAACTTAAAACTCACCATGACTGTAAAAGAAGTTCAATATAACAATGGAATTTGGAATATCAGAACAACCCCACTCTTATACCGATTGCAGGAAATCTAAACATAGATATCCTATGAGCAGCAAAAGCAGGTCATTCCAAATCCCATTGAGAAAGAACACACAAACAATTACAGTCTAAATGGAAACGAATAGATTATGCATAATCAGAAATTACAACATGCTACAAGAAGATACAAGGGATAGAGTATGCGAACCTTTGAAGAACCTTTCTTCACATATCCCTTGATCGTTCAAAAAATGGTTCACAACACGAACTCAAACACAATGAATAAAATACGATCTCAACGAACATCTGGATGCACCACGCTCCCAATCGAGTCCAACTCGATCTTCGAACTGAACAAGAACACCACCACAAGTGTTACCTTGTTATTCTTGGTGTGAGAATCCAGGAGTTATGGGCTCTATATGATTTTGGATTGAGGAAAGCAGGAGGTAGATGATCGAGTAAGTGGGAGATGAAGACTGCCTATCATATAGACAAAATACTCAATCGTTTAGAAGATGGAAGCCTATCATATAGACTTTGCTACTCGATCGTGTAGCAACGATAAAGCGAGTAACTATCGTATAGTAAACTCGTAGCTTGATTGTGTATGCTATTGATCCTATCGCTTAGTAAAACCTTTTTACTTGATAGCCTTTTGTGAGATTATTACAAATGAATCATCTATCTAATTTTGGAAAACCATTTTTTTTATCTCATAATTACCATAAAACTTCCAATAACTTCCCACTCAATTCTGCTATTAGAGAAAAAGAATAATTAATTATCATATAATTAATATATTATACATAAATATAATAACCAACTTATCATATTATATTTATAACCTATAGTTTTAATATTTCATCATATGAAACATATAAACCATAGTTTTTTTCTATTTTATGGTATTTAACATAAATCATATTTATATTAATTCCTCCAATTTATGTATCTAATACAACATATTAACTATATCACATATAATTGAATTTTCTCTTGTTAATTTGAACACATCAAATTAACCTAAAATCTGATTCTCAACTTGAACCCATTGAGTTACCAAGGGGATCTCATGGACCTATAGCTTCAAGCTCCAATAGTACGTGAATAACTTATTAAACTCCTTAATCACGAGATCCACCATCCGTTAACTGTTGGTCATTCCACTAAAGACCGACAGCTACACTCTTCGCATTACAGATATATTTCTATGTCCATATGACCAATCAACAGTGTGATGACTCTTCACAAATCGCTCGCAAGTACAACTAGGCCAATTCACTGTTTTGCCCTGTGTAGTTAAATCTAATTCCTTAAGTACCAATGATTCTTCTAATGAACAATAAGTCATAGTTCTACTATGACTAAGTCCTCTCGGTCCAGAAGAGGGTGTGGCCACTATGTTTAAGACCAGGAATCAACCCTTAAGGAAGCAATTTATCTACTTACCCCTGCTTCGGGGAAGGAATGAATTTCGTATTTTGTAGCCGTGTTCCCAACTCCCCAATCAGATAAATTCCCAAAATGTTAGGCTTGTTGAGTTGGCAATCTGGATACTCTCACCCATTCAAATCAAAGGACCGCCCTTATAGACAGGAGTTCCCAACTCACTCAAGATTAAGGTCATGTCATCTATGGTCATTTTAGTGAAATGTAAGCTCAATTATCAACGGTGTTATATAAAGAGATTAATCATCTCATGGTCCGGTCTGATACGAACCCTTTGTATAGGATACCCCCGCTTGCATGTCTCCACATGAATGGTCAGGATCAGACCATTTGTAGCACTTTACAGCACTTGTAACATCTATAAAGTGGGTCGTATCCGTAGTGTCAACAGGATAAGGTATCCCTTCTTTATCCATCTACAACAGACTATTTAGGTTATTACTTAAGGCATGATCTACTTGTATGTCTCAAATACATGCTTAAGTTACATGAAATAACCACGAATCTTAGTTTATTGGATTTTGAGTAAATGCTTATCAAATAACATTATTTTATTAATAACAATATGTGTACAGAATGTTTACAAACTATGAGACTACCAGGAGAATTAGGACACCAATCCTAACAATAATATATATTAAACTATATGTTAAATTGAATATAACACATAATCTATAGTTTTTATATTGAATCAAATACAATATAATCTATGGTTTAAATTCTCTCAATCAATCATGGTATTTAATATAAATCAAAATTATATTAAATTTAATTATATAAATCCAATTGCTCAGTGTAAAGTAGGTGTCGTTAATTCTATCTACCCAAAACAAATAAAATTTATTTGTACTCTAACTATAACTAGAACTAACTTGTAGTAATAGTGGAAGTAAGAGGTCGATCCCAAGAGAACGGCAAATAATTGGCTTAAAAATTGACTTTCCTAAATGAAAAATATTAAAGGAGGGGTTGTTTGTTTTAAGAACTAAAAGAAACCAACTAAACAAAAGACAATAATTGATATAGGAAATTTATTGATGAGAGAAATAAGAGAGAGATTATGAGATAAAATTCAATGGAAATGAAATCTTGGGGATTTTATATAACTAGGCAATTCTATCGTTGACTTAATAAGAAATCATGCAATTAGATTATTCAATAGTTCATTAAGAATAAATTCCTAATGCTCTAATTAGCTAATTTCACAACTAACCCTAATCTAGGTCATAATTGCTTCCTACATACATTTCACAACTAATCTCTAAATTGCATTAAACTCATGGGTTTTCTTAACTATTTCAATCTTGAAATCAAAAGACTGAAAATTCAAGATTGATTACATGAATGGTTTAAATTAATAGATTTTTTAAAGAAAAGAGGAAAAGAAGCCCACATTTTCTATCAAGACTACTAATTCTTGCAACTAAAATTACAATTTTGTTATAAAACCATGTAATTTTTATATACAAAAATTGATTAATCTTGATTCACCAATTCAATCTTAATCAATTTATTCAAAATCTCAGCAAGAACATTCAAAAGAAAGTAATTACATGAAAGAAAGTCCAAGAAAATGCCTAATTACATAATACCCCAAGAAGAAGATTTACCCACTCATGGAGTTTGAAGTTCTTTAAGCATTTCATTGATAGTTGCATGTTGATACAAGTCTATGTGCAAATTGACTCAATCTCACAGAAAAATTACAAGAATCGCTCTTGGAAATCGGAATCGCTCTCTGAAAAAATGAGTTTTTCTTCTTCTAAGTTTTTCTCTCAAGAAAAATGATGGAATTTCTAAAAAATGATATCTCTCCCTCGGTCTTCTGAAGAACTAAACTCTTTTATACCAGCAGGAAGTCATCGTGAAGTGCACGGATGGATCACGTCAAAATTTGGAAAGAAAAACGAGCGCGTCGAGTTTTTCTATTTAATATTTGTTCCTCGATACTCGACAGTCAATACTCGATCCTCGACGCTCTGAATGCTCTTTACTCGATTTCCTTAACTTGATGCAAGATGAATCAAACGGAACTCGATAACTCGATGGAAGATGGCTGGATAGTCGATATTCTTTACTTGATGCTATTTAACAATATTTTGCTAAATACTTGGTGCTTGATGATCCAACAACCTTACTCGATGCTCTCCTGGGTGTTTACTCGATTCTCTTCCTTTTGTTGATTTTCTTGGTCATTTTTAGTCTTTTTGACACAATTTTCTTGTAATGATTCCAAAATGCTCTGGGGATCGTTTAGCCTACAAAATTAGCAATTAAAGCAAATAATCAACACAATTTTGGGGGAATTAACATAGAAAATATACATCCTTTAAAAACCTAACATCAATCCATATAATTAGTTTTTGAATCATATTCAAATATTCAATTCCTCTCAAAATAAACTTTATATTATAATGTATCAAATACATTATATTCATTATTTTACATATAATTAATTTAAATTAATTATATCATATATAATCAATCCCTCAATTAATTTGAACAATTAAAATTAATCAAAAATTAATTCTCAATAATCCCAATTGAGCTACGAATAGGTTTTATGGACCTATAGATTGAAGCTCCATTGGTACTAGAATAATTAATTAAACTCCTTTAATTAAACTACCAGTCGCTCCACTAAAGACTGATAACTGCACTCTTCACACTATATATATATTTATGTGTCTATTGGATATAACCAGTCAACAATGTGATAATCCTTCACAAATTGCTCGTAAGTATAATTGGGCCAAAATTACCATTTTGCCCCTATAATTACATCTAACTCCTTAAGTACCATGGATCTCTCTAATGAACAATAAACCATAGTTCAACTATGACCAAACCTCTCTCAGGCCAAAGAGGGCATGGCACCACACTGTTCAAGTCCCGTAATCAACCCTTGAGGGGCAATTTATCTACTTACCCCGACATTAGGGAATGAGTGAATTTCATCTTATTTAGTTGTGTTCCCAGCTCCCCAATCAGATGAATCCATAAAATTGTAGGCTTATTGAGTCGGCGATCTGGCCACTCTCACCCATACAAATCAAAGAACTGCCTTCATAGGCAGGAGTTCGCAACTCACTCAGGATGCAGGTCATGTCACCTATGGTCATCCTAGAAAAATATAAGTCTCTATTATTAACGGCGTTATATAATGAGAATATTCATTTCGTGGTCTGGTCTTATACAAATCTTTTTGTATAGAATAATGAGACTATTCATTTCATGGTCAGGATTAGATCATTTGTATAACTTTACAACAATTGTAACATCTATAAAGTGGGTTGTATTCATAGTATTACTAGGATAAGGTACCCAGCCTTATCCAATTACTACAGACCATTTAGGTTATCACTTAAACAACATCCAGCTGTATATCTCTACATACATGTTTAATCTACCGAAGATAACCTTGAATGTTAGTTTATTGGTTTTGCGGGTTAATGCTATTAAATGTCGAATAAAATACCTCAAATATTGTTAAATAAATAAATTATTTGTGCATTACAATTACAAAGTATAGAACCCATGAGATTTAAGGCATCAACCAACACATAAGTGTATCAATTTGAATCCCAAACTAAAAATTGTATCAATTTAAACCCTGAATTTTCATAATTGCATCAATTTAAACCTTGAAGTTTCATGAATGAATCAATTTAAACCATCCATTATGTTTTATTTGGATACACTTATGAAAGTTAAAAGTTTAAATTGTTACAACTATTAGTTTGAGGTTTAAATTGATACAACTATTAGTTTAGGGTTTAAATTCATTTGCATTTTAAGTTTTTGATGTATGAAGTATGAGGTTTTGCATGATAGATGTTCATGGATTTTGACATTAGATTTACAATATTCTACTATGATTTATCAATGTAAGAGCCTATTGTTTTGGACATTTATTGTGTAAATCGAATATGTAAGTCAATATCGTTCATAGCATTTTGTTATTCTGAAAAAGGGCGAAAACATAGGTAAACAAATAGAATTTGGAGTGCAGACCCGAGAGGATTCTGTGGAAGATGCTACCGTCCGTTATCTTTTGCTTCTAAATAAAGACTTCTGACTGTCTGACTATTATCGTATGTACGGCATAGATTCCATTGGACAAATCGGTCTTTTCTAGGCGTGAATGATGCTTAGTTGACCAAAAATTATAATTTTAGAACCCTAATTTGAGAAGATCATAGAAAAATATTTACCGTGAGGATAGAAAATTTAAATTATTGTAATTATAATTTTTTTTATTGTTTCTAGGAATGCCAAAATCCAATCTATTATTGCTTTTTATTTTAATAATGCATTGGATGTATGTATTAAATTATTTTAATTTATACGTTTCATAAAGTATGTCATATGAATTAAAATTCCACCATAGATTAAGAATGCCATGTATCATATTTAAATATAATTGTTATATTTAATGTTTAGGAATTTCCTGAAAATTAATATATAGTTTCCATTATTTGTAGGGAATTATCAATTTAAATCCTTAATTTTGAAGGTTGTATCAACTTAAACCATAAACTAATAATTGTATCAATTTAAACCCTAAACTTTCATAAGTGTATCAATTTAAATCCCAAACTAATAATTATATCAATTTAAACTCTGAATTTTTATAAGTATATCAATTTAAATCTTGAAGTTTCATAAATGTATCAATTTAAACCATCCATTATGTTTTATTTGGATATACTTATGAAAGTTCAAGGTTTAATTTGTTACAGTTATTAGTTTGAGGTTTAAATTGATACAACTATTAGTTTAGGGTTTAAATTGATACGCCCCCTCTCCCCAAAAGTTTAGGGGTATAAATTGATATTTTTCCTTATTTGTAATATGAGAGTTATATTGAATGAAAATTATGTGGATGATAATTATTATATAATTTGCAAGTTTGTAATATAAGAGTTATATTATATGATTTAATGTATGATTAAAGCATGCTTATTACGTACTTTTTTCATTAACTATAATATAAGTATTATATTTTGTATGTTAATGAAAACGAATGATGCATGAAACATGATATTACATAGATTAAATATAATTGTTATATTTGTATTGTCATTAGATGCATGTTATGGGTCTAATTTCAATAATATATAATTTATATGATTAATGAGTTAGAAATTAAAATTTATAATAAAAAGTTGCATGCAAACATAAAGTTTTAATTGATATTTTTAATGATTTTAAAATGAAATTAATACTTTATGTTAATTAATTTCTAATAAGATTAGAAATAAAATAATATTTTATTTTCTTTTAGTAGGATTAAAATGAAAGAATAAAAGATTATATTATAAAATATTGACTATAAGGGACCTTTAACTAATGAATATTCTGTCTAGATTGGGGTATTTAAGTTGATCGTAAGGGAACATCCCTACCTGGAAACCGACAAGGAAGGTGAATTAGTAAAAATTTTATAAGCATGCAATGGTTTATTAAAGTGTTTAATAAACTAAAACATATTGTTAAACTATCTGATATAAATGTTTTATTGGGCAAATTAATAACACTTAGATAAATTAATTTACTGAATTTACCTGAGTAATAAACCCGAGATTTTAAAATAGTTAGTGGGAGAAAAAGATGTATATGATATATCATTTTCTCTCACTCTCTTTGGTTAAGTTCACATTGTGAAACTCATGTTCGACCATGTGGTGACCTGGGAGTGTCCTACCTTAGGAAGGTATTTTCAATGAGTCAATATTAAGGTGAATGGAGAAAATATTTACAGTAAGTGGGAGAAGGACATGTGTCAATATCATATGGTCTCCTTTATTAGTTTGCAACGTGAGATTTCATACTTGGCCTCACGCCACCCTGGAAGCGTCCTCCTCCTTAAGAAGATGTTTGCATGGATCCAGTATCAAGGTGAACTCCTAAAATTGATAGGGTTGCTATAGTTTTTGCACCAATATTATTGTTCTAAATCACTTAAATATCGTTGCAAATTAAATGAAATTAAAGTTTATTAGTTTTGCTAAAATTGGTTGGATATTTGTTTTAAGAGTAATACAAGGTGTTCACATAAATTTATGTTTGTTTCAGTAATATTAAAAATGACTAGCGTTGTAATTCCATTGCTTGGTTATGACAAATTAACTTGAGATAATTATACAAATCGGAAGAATGCGATTATTACTATGTTGATCAAGATGATATGAAGTTTGTCTTGATTGCGGAATGTCCTCAAGTCCATGCCCATAATGCATCACGAAATGTTTGTGATGCATAACAGAGATGGGTTAAGGTCAATGACAAGGCTAAAACATACATCTTTGCTAGCTGAATAGAATTCTTAGCCAAGAAACATGAGAACATGATCACTGCATGAGAGATCTAAATAGCATTGAAAATGTGTTATCTTGTCTCACTTAATTCAGGATTGTTCTAGAATTTTATGTGTTTATTTGATTGTTTTGTATGTTTTGAGCAAATTAAGGGTAGAATCGGGTGTTAGTGATGAAAAGAAGCTAAAATGAAGCTTAATTGCATCAATCGGGAAAGAGAAGGCCAAAAAGACAAGTTTTGTCCCTTCTTATACGATGCCATGGTGCTCCACAGTGCCATGCTCGACACTGAAAGGGTAGAATGCCCCAAATTCGTAAAAAGCAGATAGTGTCGTGATGCTCTGAACCTCATCACGTGCATCGATCCATTAACACTGAGGCATTTCTTCCTACACAACAGCACCATCACGATTTCTATAAAAAAAATTCGTCGCTAGGTCATTCTTTCTCTGACTCCAGCCAATCCAACCATGACTTCTCTCTATCTCATTCATGTCCTGGGCCTGTTCTTGTATCTAAACATTACCTCAATGTCCATCATGTCGATTACGGGATAAGGTATCACTCTCTAGCTTGGGTTTTTAGGATTTTTCCTTATTTTGATGTATTTGTGAGATTTAGAACCGAAATATTGTAATTTTTTTATTCAATTTTGTTTCTATGAGATTTTATCATATTTTCATACACTTAGAGATTATATGATACTACTTTTATTGATATATGATTCGTGACACTTGATTGTATGTCGATCAGTATGAAGCAATAGGTTAGGTTGGCTTACAAATCAATTAAGATTAGTATTGACCTAACCAACCTAGAACTGAACCAAACATGTATTTAATTAGGCGCTTGAAAATTAAATATTCAATCTAATTTTGCCATATATTTTAATACAATTAGAACAACTTGAATTTGTATGATTTTCATCAATTCGTATTGGACTAATTAATTGATGAGGACGAGTTAATTAGCTTTTCCAATTAGTTTAGTTAGGTATAAACAATTACTTGACTCCAGTAATGAAAATTCTATGATCATATATACGTTGAATAGGGGGAGTCCGTTATAATCCAAGCTAGGCTTTCTCAAATAATTTCTCATCTTTTAAATTCATCTTCAATGCATGGATGGACAAGGGGACCCCTATTAGATAACATGTTCTCAATATGATGGTCCACTTCAATATGGTTGAGATAAATGGTGCTATCATTGATGAGGTCGGCTAGGTCAGTTTTATTCTTGAGACTCTTCCTAAGAGTTTCTTCCAATTTCATAGCAACACATTTATGAACAAGCTTGACTGTAACCTAAGCATCCTACTGAACGAACTCCAGACCTATGAGCCATTGATGAAAGTCAGAGGATAGAAAGGGGAGAAAAATGTTGCCAACTTAAAAATGTTGCCAACTCCTCAAGGAATTTCCACAGAGGTTTGACCTATGGGACAAAGTATGGACTTTCTTCTTTTGGTACAAAAACCTAGAAGAAGAAGAGTGGAAAGGAAAATAAAACTGCCCCTTTTATTACTGCCTAAAAGGGCAAGAAGGCCAAAGTTACAAAAGAAATTTGTTTCCATTGCAACCAAGATGAGTAATGGAAGAAAAAGGCTAAAGAAGGTAAGTTCGATTCACTTGTTTTGGAGACTTGCTTAGTGGAGAATGATGATTCTTCTTGGATAATTGATTTAGAGATCACTAACCATGTTTGTTCTTTTATGCAAAAAACTAGTTCCTGGTGACAGCTTGAGGCTGGGGAGATGGCTATGCGAGTTGGGATAGGACAAGTCTTCTTTGCCATTACAAGGGGAAGCATTCAATTAATTTTCAATAAATCCTTTTTATTATTAAAAATTGTGTATATAGTTCCTAGTTTTAAAAAGAACTTCATTTTTGTTTCTTGCCTTATTGAATAATTGTATTCAATCTTTTTTTTTTTCTAATAAAGCATTTATTTTTAAGAATGAGAATGAAATTTTTTATGCAAGAATAGAAAGTAACTTACATATGCTAAGACCGTTAGCATCTAAAATGCTTCTCAATACTAAAATGTTCAAAACCGCAACGACACAAAATAAAAGATAGATAATTTCTCCAAAGAAAATGCTCATCTTTGGCATCCAAGACTAGGTCACATAAATCTCAATAGGATTGAAAGATTGGTTAAGAATGGACTTATAAATGAGTTAGAAAAAAAAAATTTACCAATATGTGAGTCATGCCTTGAAGACAAAATGACTAAAAGATCTTTTACTACAAATGGTTATAGAGGCATAGAACCCTTGAAGCTTGTACATTCAGACCTTTATAGTTCGAATAATGTAAAAGCAAGAGGAAGGTATGGATACTCCATTTCTTTTATAGATAGTTATTCAAGATATGAGTATGTTTATCTAATGAAACATAAGTCTGAAGTTCTTGAAAAGTTCAAAGAATATAAGACTAAAGTCGAGAATTTATTAGGTAGAACAACTAAGACAAATTCGATTAGATCAGGGTGGAGAGAATATATATTTGAGATTCCAAGACTATTTGATAGAACATGGAATCACTTCCCAACTCTCAACACATGGTACACCTTAACAAAACGTGTATCAGAAAGTAGAAATAGAACCTTGTTGGATATGGTTCGGTTGATGATGAGCTATGCTCATTTTCCTAACTCATTTTGGGGATATGTAGTGGAGACTACAACTAATCTTTTAAACCAAGTTCCATTGTCAAAAAGTGTTTCTAGAAAAATTTTTGTATTATGGAAAGGACGTGGTAGTTTACGACATCTTAGGATTTGGTGATGTTCGATACACGTGCTAACGACAAGCCCAAAGAAACTAGCATCATGTTTAAAAGTATGCGTATTTGTAGTTCCAGAGAAATGAGTGGTGATTTATTCTATAATCTAAAAGAGAATAAAATATTTGTACCAACAAATGCTACTTTCTTGGAAGAAGACCACATAAGGGACCATGTAGTAAAATCGTATTAAATGAACTCTCAAATAAAACTATTAAGATGTCAACAAGAGTTGTTGACATTACTAGTACATCAATAAATGTTGTTGATGTTGGTACATCTAGTCAAGTACATCCTTCTTAAGAGTTGAGAATGCCTCGACATACTGGGAGAGTTGTGACCCAACCTACTTGTTAGTGGGTCTAACAGAAGCCTAGGCCATCATATTAAATAATGATGTTGAGGATCCATTGTCTTATAAACAGGCGATGGATGATATGGACAAAGATGAATGGGTTAAAGCCATGAATCTAGAAATTGAGTTTATATACTTCGGTTCTGTCTGGGATTTTATAGATCAACCTGATGGGGTAAAACCTATAGGTTGCATATGGATATATAAAAGAAAAAATGGTGTAGATGGAAAGTTATAAAGATTTAAGTCTAGACTAATGGCAAAGGGTTAGACCTAGGTGGAAAGAGTAGATTATGATGAAACTTTCTCACCTATTACCATGTAAAATCTATTTGAATCCTCTTATCTATTACAACATATTATGACTATGAGATATGGTAAATGGATGTCAAAACTGCTTTTTTGAATGGTAATCCTGACAAGAGCATCTATATGAAGCAACCAGAAGGATTCATAGAACAAGGTCAAGAGCAAAAACTTTACAAGCTCAATCGGTCCATTTATGGACTGAAACAAGCATCTAGATCTTGAAACTTGAGGTTTGATACTGCGATCAAATCTTATGGTTTTGACCAAAATGTTGATGAACCTTATGTTTATAAGAAAATCATCAATAATTCAATAGCTTTTCTGGTATTGTATGTGGATGATATCCTACTCAGTGAGAATTATGTAAGTTTTCTCATTGACATTAAAAATTGGTTGGCTGCTCAATTCCAAAAGAAAGATTTGGGCTAAGCACAACAAAGCGTTAGCACTGTCTTAAGCATCTTATATTGACAAAATGTTTGTCAGATATTCAATGCAAAATTCCAAGAAGAGTTTAGTATGGTTCAAGCATGGAATTATGTTGTCTAAGGAACGATGTCATAGGAAACCTTAAGAGGTTAAGGATATGAGATGGATTCTCTATGCATTAGCTATGGGTAGCCTAATGTATGTCATGTTGTATACTAGGCCAGACATATGCTATGCGGTTGGGATTATCAGTAGATATCGATCAATTTCAGGATTAGATCACTGGACTGTAGTTAAGATAATCCTTAAGTATCTTAAGAGAATGAAGGACTATATGCTTGTGTATGGCACTAAGGATTTGATCCTTACAAGATACACTAGCTCTGGTTTTTAGACTGATAGAGATTCTAGGAAATCCATATCAGGATTAGTATTCACTCGTAACGAAGGAGCTATAGTTTGACAGAGCGTCAAGCAACAGTGCATTATTGACTCCACCATAGAGGCTGGGTATGTAGCTACTTGTGAAACTGCTAAAGAAACTGTTTGGCTTAGGAAGAGTTCCAAACATGACATTGCCTATTACTCTTTATTGTCATAATAGTGGTGTCCTGGCAAATTCCAAAGAAACTCAAAGTCATAAAAGAGACAAGCATAAAGAGCGCAAATACTATTTGATACGAAAGATTGTGCAACAAGGAGATGTGATCTTCATGAAAATAGATTTAGAGCATAACATTGTGTTGGGATTTGTGCCCTAAATTCTCGTAATTAATTAGTTTATTAATTTAATTATTAATGATGCAATATTAATTTATCTACTAATCAAAAAAATCAAGGTTGTTACATATCTTGAGGAGTATATAGTTGACATACAAGGTAGATCATGTTCAAGAAATAACCTAAAAGGTCTATAGTATATGGATAGGGTTGGGTGCTTTATTCTGGTGACACTAAGGATACGACCCACTTTGTAATAGTTACAAATGGTTTGATCCAAACCATTCATGTGGAGACATGTGAATAAAGGTATTCTATATAAAGAATTTGTATAAGACCAGACTACGAAATATTTAATCTCTCATGAGATTAATATTTTATAGGACGATCATGTGCGACTCAATCTTAATCTTGAGTGATTTACGAACTCCTGTCTATGAAGTCGGTCATTTGATTTGCACGAGTAAGAGTGACCCAAGTTGCTAACTCAATAACCCTACCATTTTGGGGATTTGATTAAATGGGGAGCTGGGAAATAGATAAGTAGTTCCGTTAAGTGTTGATTTTGGGTCTTGAACAAGGGGTTTCACCCTCTCACTGGCCTGAAAGGTATTTAGTTTATGGTTGAACCATAAATAAATTATTCATTAGAGAAATCAGTGGTACTTAAGGAAAAAAGGTAATTATAGGGGTAAAACGGACATTTGACCCAACTGTAATTATGTACAATTCATGTAGGATTGACTTACTTATATTGATTATATCCATGGACACAAATTTATGAGGGAAAATATTAATTGTATAGGATGCAATTAATTACATGATCTATTATAAAATTTATTTGAATGAAATTCAAATTATAACATATAATCAGGAGAATTAATTTATTTGAGTATGATTCAAATAATTAATTATTTATTTGAATGAGATTCATATAAATAACTAAATTATGTTATCTGAATAAGTTTCGAAATAAATAGAAATTGAGAGAATTAATTTATTTGAATATGACTCAAATAATTAATTAATTAATTTGAATGAAATTCAAATTAAAGAGAATCTACAGAAGATAAATATTTAAATATGATTTTAATATTTTAAACCCTTTAATATGAGATATTAAGTGAAAAGGTATTTTAATTAGATAGTATTTAATATTTAATTTAAAATATCTGTAGAGGGATTCTTCTAATAGGATTAGGAGTGACCTAGTAGAGATCTATAAATATGTCCCTAGGGAGCTTTCATAGAATATGCACTATCTGCACTCTACAAAATAATCTCTACAGTCATTCTGCAAGATTTCTCTCCCAAGAAAATTCTCCCAATTTTTAGAGAATGGTTCTCTAAAAAATCTTCCTCCTTATCATCTTTCAATAGTGGTTCCCATAAGTCGGATCCTTGCTAGAGTCATAGCAAGGAAGATCTCGTGGAAAAGGAAGATTACAAGAAAAAGACTAACGGTTCGAGGAAAAGATTTGTTGCATTTGTGGATTGGCAAAGATATGGTGCTTAACCTTCTCTTTATTTTTGTATTTTTAATTTGTTCAAGAAATCAAAGAATGCGATCATACACTTCCATCAGGATTCAAATCCCTTCACATTATTGATCTATTTACAAAGGCTCTCACAGCTAAAGTGTTTGAGGGTCAACTAGAGAGTCTAGGTCTACGAGATATGCATCATCTTGTCTAGAGCAAGTGAGAGATGTTACAGGGTATAGGGTATGCCCTAGTTTATGGTATTGTACTATTTTATTGTATTGTACTTTCCAGGGTTTAAGGTATGCCCTAGTTTATTGTATTGTATTACAAATAGGAGATTGTTGGGATTTATGTCCTAAATCCTGTAGTTGTAATCCATAAACATATTATCTATTAATAAAATAAGAATTTATTTTATTTATATCTTAGATTTGCTTTACTCAATTTAATAAATTAAGATCATAGGTTATTTAATTTAACTTGAACAGTATGAGCTGACATACATATGGATCCTGTTCAAGTAATAACCTAAAAGGTTTATAATATATGGATAAGGTTTGGTACCTTATCCTGGTAACACTATGGATACGATCCACTTTGCAGTTGTTACAAATATTGTAAGTGTTACAAACGATTTGATTCAATTCGTTCATGTGTAGACATGTAAATGGGAGTATCCTATACAAAGAGTTTATATAAGAAAGAATTGTGAAGTAGTTAACCTTTCTTTGTAACACAGTTGATTGAAAAGATTAGCATTTCATAAGATGATCATATGTAACTCAATCTAAATCTTGAATGAGTTATATACTCCTACTTGTGAGGGCTTTTGTCCTTTGATTTGTATGGATAAGAGTGGCCAGTATCGTCGACTCAATAAGCCTACTATTTTGCGGACAGGATCGAATGGGAGGCTGAGAATATAGCTTCACAAGATAGAATTCACTCCTTCCTTACTTTAAGGTAAAGTAGATGAGTTGCTCCCTTAAGTGCTAAATCTAGGTCTTGAACAATGGGGCCCCTCCCTTTTATTGGCTCGAGAGGGTTTTTGTTTATAATTGGACTATAAACAGGTTGTTCATTAGAGGATCAGTGAGACATAAGGAGCAAAAGGTAATTATGGGGGTAAAATGATAATTTGATCTAGTTGTAAGTATGAACGACTCATGAAGGATCGATTTACTTGTAAGTTATATCCACGGACACAAAAATATATCTACAGTACGAAGAGTGTAACTATAGGTCTTTAGTGGAGTGACCCATAGTTAATGAATATTGATTAATTTAATTAATTAATCTTGAATCATTGGAGCTTCTAATCTGTAGGTCTATTGAGTCTCCCTGCTAGCTCACTAACCGGTAGATACAAGGATTTATAATTTTGAATGAATTTGAATTGTTCAAATTTAATAAGGGAATGTACATTAATTGTATCGATATGATTAATATAATGTATGTAGATACATTATAATATAAAGTTAATTTTGAATAAGACGAAAAAAGTAATCTTTATAAGATGGGAGAATTAATATTTGAATGAGGTTCAAATATAGTAATATGAATTAGATCGTATAAAAACTATAGGTTAAAATTTAATGTGAATTAGATTTATATGAAAACTATAGGTTATAAAAGAGATGTATATTTCATTTAATTAAATATATGATATTTAATTATAATTAATTAAATAACTAATTAGATTAACTAATTAATTAATTAGATTTAATATAGTTTAATTTAAATTGATTTAATTTAATATATTAAATCAAATAACTCCCCTGCAATACAGTAGGAAAATGGAGAGAAGTTGAAGGGAGTTAACTCCCCTCACTAGTTTTCCCTTTTTAATGTAAAAATAGGGGGGAAAAAAAAGGAAAAAAAAAATCTCTCTGTATGTTTTCCTTCTCCCCAAAAAGTTGCTAAAAGAAATCGGTTCCTACAAGCCTATCCTTGTCCCTAAAGAATAGTAAGGAAACTCTTGTGGTGGTATTCTCTTTAGTGTTTGAAGAAGCTCATGATCTTGGCAATGAGTTGGAGAAGAATTTTGAAGAAAAAGCTTCAAAGGTAATCTGTCTTCTCCCTTTACCAAGTTTCAAAGCATGTTTAATCTCTTGATAATTTCTCTTTTTCTATGTTGTAATTTATTGAATTAAATTGATGCAAAAGTGTTCATATGCTTCTGCATGGGATTCAATGATTTTAAAATTTAACTAGACAGGCAACCAACCTAGTTGGTTGGATATCCCAAGATCTAAGTTCAACAGGCAAACTAATCTCTAGGTAACTTAATACAAAAATTGTGATATTATTTAAAGGAAAATCATTGCATATAGAAGATTTGTTAGGGTTAGGGTTGGCAACAGGGCGGGTGGGGTCAGGGATGTACTTCTCATCCCCATCCCTGTAGGGAGTAATTGTTGATTCTACAAGAATCTATTTTCAAAAGCTAAGAGGAATAGATTTTAAAAACCATGAGAATGAAAATGTGATTAAGAAAGTGATTCTAACAAATTTATTGATAATCAATCTTATCAAACACTTAAAGTGGTTAAAATTTTAGGGTAGTCACTTTTAACGCACTTAAAAACAATCCCTAATGCTGCTTTGTTAGTAAATGGCATTGATAAAGTAGAGACCTCAAATGTTGCCTATTAGGTAAATGGCTTTGGTGATAGTTCGAGGAGAGCGATAGTCTTTGGAAATACCTCCTTGATGCCAAATACACCTCAGAGATCCCTGAAACACTCTTACTATGTGTAAGTAAACTAGTGCAAAAGCTCCATGGTTCCACATTTTCAAATTATAGAAATTGTGCTAAATAATATACGATGAAAAATTCATAGTGAAAATAGTGTATTTTTTGGTACCACAAATATAACTACCTCTCTTTTTTGCCTTGACTGATAATAACCTGATCATCGTCAAAGAGGCTTGGAACTCGATTGATAATATTTGGTATATGTCCTCCCCCCAGGCCTCTTACTTGGTAAAGAAGTTGTTTTATGGGCTAATAATTGCAAAATTGGTCTCCCCCATTGAATGTATTGCACAAAGATGATATTGGATGGATCTTACAACAAATGAGTGATAGCACCAAAATTGTGCTATTTTTCTCTTTTTAATTATAGGTCGTTATTATATTTAATGTGTTTATTTGATGATTTTGTAGATATCGAGTATCTTGAAGGTAGAATTTATTATTACGAGCTATTTGGGATTAATTTGGAGCAATTAGGAGCTAATTTGAGCAATCGGGCTTCAAGAAGACGTGAACGGATGAAAACACCCCTAGACGGAGCGTCTCAATGCTCAAACGAGCTTTGCGCGATGCTATAAGGGAGTAGCTACCCGTTCAGTGAAGAAAGGGTAGCGTCATGATGCTACAGGTGGCATCGCAATGCTACGAATTGAAGCGGACACGCGCTGCCTGGAAGAGCAGCGTCACGATGCTACAGTATTTTCTATAAATAAAATCCTTCGTGTTTTAGGGCAGATCATCAACCCACAATCGGCCTCTAGCCAATTTTTATCCTTTTCTTACCTCTCCACTTATATTTTTCTCCCTTTTTCTTCTCATCTCATGTAACTAAGGGAACGATATTGGGATTTTTCTTCTTCATCTCAATCGGAAGTTAAGTTCTAATTATTTTCTAGTTTAGGAGAATTTGGATCAATGTAGTTTTTTGGGAGTTTTGTTGGAATGCAATCTTTTTATTCTTGCATAAGGGTTTTAATCTGAACTTTCTGTTTTATGAATTGCATGATTATAATTATTGATTGACGCCCAATAATTTTTCATGTGATTCAAATGCTTTGTGATTATTTGTAATATCTGAAAAATATTTATAGGTTAATCCCATTAGAAGCAATAGGTTAGTTAGGCAAAAAGGACTACTCCTATCAATCTAGGGAAAAAACCATATTGAATGTTTGATTAGACGTTGGAAGTCGAACACCCATCCTAGCATTATCCCTAGAACTTAATGCGATTAATTAATTTGTATGGAGCAGATTCGTTTTCTATGCATGTTGATTTCATTAGGTAATTAGGACCATTGATTGGGATTCCAATCAATTGGGCTAGGTATATTCAAGAAACTAAATTGCATTTAAATAACTTGATGAACAAAAATTAGATTGGTCAATTTCGATTCTCTTAAGCTAGATCGTTTCTTTAATTGTATTGCTATCTTTTATTTTCTTGTACTTTATTTCTTTTATGCACTTTCCTTTATCCAACCATACAAATCCCCCTCATTTATCACTTTAACTGAAAACATACTTGATGAATTAATCTTTCGTGCTTCCTTAAGGTTTGACCCAAGACTTGCCGCTTGTACTACCAGTTAGTATAAGTAGTTAGTTTGGTGATTTATAAATATTATTGGTATAGCAAGGGTTTGGAAGCAACACCAAAATTCGTGCTATCAAATTGGCGCCATTGCCGGGGAGGCCAATTAGTTCTTCTTAGTTAGTTTTTAGTTAATGCTTCTTTTTCTTTGATTTCTTTTCTTTTTGTGTCAATTGAGCATGGTAGAATTTCTGAATCAGTCTTCAACGTCTAAAGGTCAAGTTGCAAATTTTGATGATGAGGTAAGTGGCCTTAGCCACGAGCTTGTCCAGTTGACTTCCTTGGTTAGCCACTTAATGAGAAGGATATCGCAGCAAGTAGAGGTGTGCGGAAACTACCTACTCGAGGGGCATCCCACGGAAGCATGCCCAAGGTTGCAGTGGATGCCAACACCATGTAGATTCTTCGATGAGGGGTATTATGGTCCTTGGGATTACGAGCCTCACCATTTTTGGCGAGGGGAGTTTTTTTTTACCATGGATACTCATAATGGCAACAGGGCTTTTGCAGCCAAGATTTCACAGCACCACACTAGTCGACTCACGCTTAGTCTTCAGGGTCAGTTATGTCTTTAAAGGCTTTGGTTATAGAGCTTGTTGATAGATCTTTTAAGTTTGAGCAGGACAACCTCCGTAGGCAGCAAAAGTTCGAACGCATCCAACAGGAGAGTCTTTGCCTTGAGGCAGAGGCTAGGACTGAATTGCAAAGTCTGAATGGCCTTGTTTTTCAACTTGCAACTTCAGCTGGGAGGTCGAACAAGCCGTTTCCAGACCATTCCTTTGATTTTTCAGAGACCCGAAGGTATGAGGTAGTCCACATCGATACAGTGGAGGAGCAGAAACTGCTTCCTAGAGATTCGTGCCCAGGTATGAAGTTGGAATTTTTAATTTCTGAACTTGCTAATAGTTCTTTTCAATCTCAATAGGATCTTCAAGCTCAGTAGCAAGGATTGATCACCCATGTTGCCCAGCTGACGAAGACAACATAGAAACTAGAGATTTTGTTTATTTGATGATTTTGTAGACATCGAGCATCTTAGAGGTAGAATTCATCGTTATGAGCTATTTGGGGTTAATTTGGAGCAATTAGAAGCTAATTTGAGCAACTGGGCTTCAAGAAGACATGAACGGATGAAAACACCCCTAAACAGAGCGTCGCAACGCTCGTCCCTATAAGGAAGTAGCTATTCATTTGGTGAAGAATAGGGTGACATTACAGTATTTTCTATAAATACAATCCTTTGCATTTTAAGGTAGACCATCGACCCACAATCGGTCTCCAGCTGATTTTTACCCTTTTCTTACCCCTCCACTTGTATTTTTCTCTATTTTTCTTCTCATCTCATGTAGCTAATGGAACGATATTGGGATTTGTCTTCTTCATCTCAATAGGAAGGTAAGTTCTAGCTATTTTCTAGTTTAGGGGAATTTAGAACAATGTAGTTTTTTGGTAGTTTTGTTGGAATGCAATCTTTCTGTTCTTGTTTATGGGTTTTAATCTGAATTTTGTGTTTTATGAATTGCATGATTTTAATTATTGATTTACGCCAAGTTGTCGTGTGATTCTAATGCTTTGTGATTACCTTGTAATATCTGACAAATATTTATAGGTTAATTCTATTGGAAGCAATAGGTTAGTTAGGCAAAAAGGACGGCTCCTATCAACCTAGAGAAAAACCATATTGAATGTTTGATTAGACGTTGGAAGTCGAACACTCATCCTAGCGTTAACACTAGAACTTAATGTGATTAGTTAATTTGGATGGAGCGGATTCGTTTTCTATGCATGTTGATTAATTAGGTAATTAGGATCATTGATTGGGATTCCAATCAATTGGGCTAGACATATTTAAGAAACTAAATTGCATTTAAATAACTCGATGAACAAAAATTATATTGGCCAATTCCGATTCCCTTAAGCTAGATCATTTCTTTAATTGCATTGCTATCTTTTATTTTCTTGCACTTTATTTCTTTTATGCACTTTCCTTTATCCAACCATAGCAATCCCCACTCATTTATCACTTTAACTAATAACAAACTTTATGAACTAATCTTTCGCGCTTCCCTGAGGTTCGACTCCGGACTTGCCGTTTGTACTATCAGTTAGTATAAGTAGTTAGTTTGGTGATTTATAAATATTATTGGTATAGCAAGGATTTGGGAGCGACACCAAAATTCTTGCTATCAACGAGATATTCGAAAAAAAATCTCTAATAGTTTCATATCATGGAGTCTTCAACCCCAAATGAGGCTATGATTGATGTTGGATCCCTTTAATTATTTTCACTTCCTAAAAATGTAAGTTTTTTGTTTGGACTTTACTGCACAAGGGTCTTAACACGATGGAAAGATGCCAATCCAAAGTCCTTTTAGGCAGAACTTGTCGCCTAATTCGGGACCAATTAAAATAATCATTTCTCCAAAATTTTATAGAAGTGGTAGCATGGGTCGAACACAGGGAGACGAAGAATTTCTCGATTAAATAATTGACATTCCGGAGGGAAGGTTGAAATTTGGTTGATTGTATGAAATTTAAATTGCGCGAAATTAAAGAGAGATTTAATTTAAATAATTAGCCTATATAGCCTAGGCTTTTTAATTGTTTCCCCAATTTTGCAACTCGATCATATCTCCATCGAATAATTCCTACATCATCTAAGCTTAGCCAACTCACCTAGGAAAGCTAGGTGAGAGTCCTAATTATCTAATTAACTAATTTAATTGGATGAATGCATCATAATTAGTTGGCTAACTACATTAAGATCGAGGAACCTGCTAAGTTGAATATCTAAATAGAAACGTCAAATCAAACATTCAATTTAATTTCTCCCTAGATTAATTAGACAATGTTCGTTGAGATGGATTTACAATTTACAAGCTAATTTAACCTAATGTTATGCCAGATTAACATGCAAGTGAATGTCACGTATTGCAAATTAAAACATAATGATTGATTATATGCCACAAAGCAGAAATACAATAAATTATCATTCATAATCTGAAAAGAAACTGAAAGACAATACAATAATTCAGTATAAAGTGATCTAGACCTCACAAGAGTGCAAAACGGGAAAATCTACTCAATATCTAAGCTAGAAAACATTACCTTAGTCAATAATATTATCACAGACATCAAGAAAGTTGTTTGAGAACATACAAAAACACAAAATACAAAATAAAATGGGGAGAAGATTGGCGGAAATCGGCAGCTATTGACCTAGGTGGCTAAAAATCATATTGATATAAATTGTCTAGCGCCACGATGCTCAAGAGCTCTTGGGTTGAATGCGCAATGGTACAATGTAGGGGGTAGCGCTGTGGCCCCACGGATGTGCGTGCACATCTGATGTCTTCAAAGCATCGTGGCACTGGGCCTTTTGCCCAAAAACGTTGCTTTTTGCCTTGCAACGCTGGCTGTGACACCTAGTTGGGCGCCGCTGCACCATATTCAGGGGTAATTTCATCATTTTGACATTTTCTTTTTCGATTGGTGCAGTTAAACTCCATTTTGGTTCTTTGTAACTCCATTTCGTCACTAACGCGCCGTTCTATCCTTAAGTGCTTGATGTTGGCTATTATACTCTAAATCTCATAGTTTTTCGTGTATCAACAAAACTAGTTTATTTAATAAAATAAAGAGTTATTTTATTTGACATTTAGACTTGTGTAATTCAATCCAATAAACTAATATCCGAGGTTTTTTTATGTAATTTAAACATGTATGTGGTTAACATAAAGGTGGATAATGTAAGTAATAACCTAAATGGTTGGTAGTATATGGATAATGTTGGGTACCTTATTCTTGTGACACTACCGATACGACAGACTTTGTAATTGTTACAAAAGTTGCAAAGTATTACAAATGATTTGATCCTAATTGTTCATATGGAGACATGCGAGTGAGGGTATTCTATACAAAGAGTTTGTATAAGATTGCACCGCGAAATGATTAGTCTCTCTTTATAACACCATTAATTGAAGAGACTAACATTTCATAGGATAGCCATAGGTGACTTAACCTTAATCCTGAGTAGGTTATGAGCTTCTGTCAATGAGAATAATTCTTTCATCTGTATGGGTGAGACTGGCCAGGTTCGTCGACTTAATAAGCCTACCATTTTGGAGATTTGTCTGAGTAGGAAGCTGAGAACATAGCTACACAAGATGGAGCTTACTTTGTCCCGTCTTTAGGTTAAGCAGATGAATTGTTCCTTAAAGGCTGATTTCGGATCTTAAACATTGAGACCTCACCTTCTCACTTGCCCGAAAGGGATTAGTTTATAGTTTAACTATAAATTGTTTATTCATTAGAGAGATCAGTGGTACTTAAGAAGTTAGGCGATTTATGAAGAGTCGACTTACTGTTGATTGGTTATATCCATGGATATAGAAATATGTTTACAGTGCGAAGAGTGCAAATGTGAATCTTGAGTGAAGGGACCTGATGAATGTTAATTAATTTAATTAAAGAGTTTAATTAATTATCTTGTATTGTTAGAGCTTCTAATCTGTAGATTCATAAGGTCCTCATGCTAGCTCACTAAGGGTAAAACAAGAATAAATTAATTTTGGATTAAATTGAATTGTTCAAATTAAATAGAAAATTAATTGTATAAGATACAATTAATATAATGTGTATAGATACATTATAAAATAAAGTTAATTTTGAAAAAGACCCAAAATTATACTATAGTATGTGAAGATAAATATTTGAATAAGATTCAAACATTAATTATATGAATAAGATTCATATTAAAATTATAGGTTATAATTAATATGAATGAGATTCATATTAAAACTATAGTTTATAATTTTTATGAATGGGATTCATACTAAAACTATAGGTTATAATTAATATGAATATGATTCATATTAAAACTATAGGTTATAATTAATATGAATGAGATTCATATTAAAACTTTCGGTTATGTGAGAGGATATTATTTGAATATGATCCAAATTAAATTAAATATATGATAATTAATTAATTAAATTAATATTTATTTTTTTAATTATATATTAAATTTTGATTTAATATATAAATTATTAAAATTTAAAATAATAATAACTCTTATTGGGAGTTATTGTGAGTTAGTGGAGATAAGTTTTAACTCCCTTTCCAACTAACTCACTCTCACATAAAAGAAAAGGGGAAGATTTGTTTTTTATTAAATTTTTTCCAACATATAGATCATAGACAAGCAAAGATAAGAGATCTTTCTATATATTTAATCTTCTTCCCCAAACCCCCCTCACACAAACTCTCCCTACCAAATTAAGGAGCCCACAACTTCTCAATTTTTGTCATGAGAATAGCAAAGAAACCAAGAGACGGTGTCCCATATTCATGATTTGTTTGTTTGTGAGAGGCATTTTCCAATTTGAGGGAGATCTTGCGTTTGTGATGTTCTGTTTTGAGGAGAAGAATTACAAAAATAAAAGTCTTCAATGGTTAGTGTTGAATGAGAAATTTTGGACCAATCACAAGTCGCCACGTTGTTTGCTAAATTAACGACGAATTTCTAAATCATTGACTTTGGGTCCAATTAGAAGTTGATACATGTCCCGAATTGAATTGAAGACAAGTTTCGATGACGTCACGCGGATGAATCAGATAAGATTAAATTGGTCCAATTTGATATTACTATTTGGGCTTAAAGTCCAAACTACAAAAAAAGTTGAATTGGACCCAAATTTCAAATCAGGCCCAAAACCAACTAATTGGGCCCAAGGGTCAGGCCCATAGACCAACCAACCCCACGAAGCCCACTTGAGAAATCTATAAATAAAGAAATTCTCTTTATTTGTCAAAGCAGAATTTTCTACACTCAAAAGACCCAGAGAGAATTCACTAACAAGCAAAGGACTCCCAAGACTCCTGAAGCTGCACTCCTATAAGGCAGAAGACCTTTAAGACATAAATACTCTTCCAAGACTTCTACTTCAAGCTTTTAAGACTCCTGAAGCTGCACTCCTATAAGACAGAAGACCTTTGAAGATACAAATACTTTTCCAAGACTTCTACTTCAAGCTTCCAAGACTCCTGAAGCTAAACTCCTTTAAGGCAGAAGACCTTTGAAGACACAAACATTCATCCAAGACTTCTACTTCAAACTTCCATGACTCTTGAAATTGCACTCCTATAAGGCAAGAGAACTTTGAAGACACAAATACTCTTTCAAGACTTCTACTCCAAGCTTCCAAGACTTCTACTTCAAGAACGTTCAGTGTTTTTCTTCTCCAAGTCAAGCATATTCACCCAACTGAGAGAGAATTAGAGGATCAAGTATTAGAGATCGAACCACATCGCATCAAATCAACTCCAACATCAACACCAACTTAAGTTCAACTCCATGAAACACATTTCTCCAGAAGTCTCGTGCGAACACTAATCCTCCGAGAAGATCAACAAGCCCAAAGGCCGATCATCCAAGAAAATCAACAAGTCCAAAGACCGATCCTCTAAGAAGATCAACAAGTCCAAAGGTCGTTCATCGAAAAAAATCAACAAGCCCAAAGGTCGATCATCCAAGAAGATCAACAAGCCCAAAAGCACCCAAAAAGATCAACAAGCCCAAAGGCTGATCACTCAAGAAGATCAATAAGCCCAAAGGCCGATAACCCAAGAAGATCAACAAGCCTAAAGGCCAATCATCCAAGAAGATCAACAAGCCCAAAGGTCGATCGTTCAAAAAGATCAACTAGCTTAAAGTTTATAGTTTATTTTGAAAGCATCAAAATACTATGTATTAGAGATTGTACTCACTTTCCACAAAATTAATACAAATACAAAGTTCAAGTTCCATGAGATAAATTTCTCTTGAAATCTCGTGCGAATAAATTAGCACGCCCAGTGAGACATCTCTACCTCTCATCTCTCTCTCATCATCCAAGTCTAACCTACAAATGGCACCAAAGAAAGTTGCATCCAAAGCTACCGTCGCAAGCAATACTTACATAAGCTCTATCATCACAGAGGAAATCAAGGACCAGCTAGTGGAATTTTCTAAAGGTAGGATCGCCATCAGAGAAAATCCCTTGTTTGAAAACTATGCTTCTGTTACTGATCTATCAGAGAAACAATCCCATTTTGATGTAATTTCTGCCATGATGACTGAGGTAACGACTGAGTCGACCATGGCAGAGATGAAGGTAAAGATAATTTGCTAATGAAGGCTGTAGAGGAGCGAGATCATGAATTCGCTGCTTTAAGAGATCAGATACAGGCTCGAGATACTGCTGAATCAAGTCAATCCCCAGCTACAAAAGCCAATGACAAAGGAAAGACTGTCTTGTAGGAAAGTCAGCCACCACAATCCACCTCTGTTGCCTCCCTATCAGTTCAACAACCCCGGGATATGATCACAAACTCCATAAGAGCTCAGTACGAAGGACCGTTGCAAAGCTCCTTTATGTACTCCAAGCCATACACCAAGAGAATCAACAATCTGAGAATGCCAGCTGGGTATCAACCTCCAAAGTTCTAGTAGTACGATGGAAAGGGCAATCCAAAACAACATGTTGCACACTTCATTGAAACCTATGAAAATGCAGGAACCAGAGGAGACCAGCTAATCAAGCAGTTCGTCTGTACCTTGAAAGGAAATTCTTTCGATTGGTATACTGATTTGGAGCCAGAAGTGATTAATAGTTGGGAACAACTAGAAAGGGAGTTCCTGAACCGCTTCTACAGTACAAGGTGTATTGTTGGCATGATGGAGCTGACAAACACCAAACAGTGGAAAGGAGAGACAATCATCGATTACATCAACCGATGGAGAGCTTTAAGACTGGATTGCAAAGATAGACTTACTGAATTATCTGCAGTGGAGNTGGAAAGGAGAGACAATCATCGATTACATCAACCGATGGAGAGCTTTAAGACTGGATTGCAAAGATAGACTTACTGAATTATCTGCAGTGGAGATGTGCACTCAAGGCATGCACTGGGAGCTTCTCTACATCCTACAAGGGATAAAACCATGTACGTTTGAGGAGCTGGCAACACGCGCTCATGATATGGAGCTGAGCATTGCCAATAGAGGAACTAAAGATTTCCTAGTCTCTGAAGGGAGAAAATACAAAAATGATGCCAAGGGCACTGAAAAGATCGTGGGTAGTGCCACAAAAGAATCTATGGTCGTTCATGTGATCCCACTGAAATTTTCCTCCAAAGGAAAACAAACAAAATTTGAAAAAAGACACAATGAGGGCGAGAAGCATCGTCCAACTCTTAAAGAACGACAAGAGAAGGTTTATCCATTCCCTGACTCTGATATGGCAGATATGTTGGAGCAACTACTAGAGAAGCAACTTATTCAGCTACTGGAATACAAGCGGCCGGAACAAGAAGGAAAAATAGATGATCCTAACTACTGCAAATATCATCGAGTCATTAGTCACCCAGTTGAAAGGTGCTTCGTGCTGAAGGAACGAATTATGAAGTTGGCTCGTGAAAAAAAGATTGAGCTAGATTCGGATGAAGTTGCTCAGACAAATCAGGCTGCAGTAGCGGTGACTTCAAATGTTCCAATACTGTCTGTGTTCCATGCTCAAAGACAAAGTTCGATCCAGTTTGGACAATTCGAGTCTATAATTGTTCGGTTCCAACAAGAGATTCAAACAGCAAATTTCGAAAAGAAAGATGAGCCTGTTGAAGATGACAATGAAGGGTAGATAGTACTGACTCATCAAAAGAGAAGACAACCAAACTCCACCCAAAAAGAGTCGCATTCCTATCGAAGCTATAGAAGAAGAAACAAGTCTCATAAAAAGAAAGGTAAAAAGATGACACGGAAGCCTAAGCCTACTAAGAAAGAAGACAAAGACTTCCCTCAATTCCGACAGCCGGCAACTTCGGCAGAATTTCTTCTAAGAATATTTCTCAATAATCATCCAGAGAAAGTATCAGAAGTTATTGCATGTCACACTATCGGCATAGTAGAAGTCGAAAACAATCATGTGACTACTGAAGAAGTCAAAGACTCAGAAGAAATGAAGCAAAGAACTTCTGTCTTCGATCGTATTAAGCCTTCAAGTGCTCGATCTTCAGTCTTTCAAAGATTGAATATGGCCACGATAGGAGAAGAAGACCAATGTCCAATGACTACTTTTGCTCGAACTTCAGCCTTCAAAAGGCTAAGTATATCCACATCAAAAAAACATCAACCTCCAACATCTGCTTTTGATCGTCTCAAGACAACAGGCGATCAACGTAAAGAAAGGATGAAAATCTTGAAGCCAACGTCATTCCATGAAGAAAATAGCAACGAAAAGATTCACAGTCATGTCCCTTCATGCATGAAGAGGAAATTTTCTGTTGACATAAGTACAGAAGGTTCCTTGATAGTGAAGCCAAACCTCATCATATTGACGAATCCTATAAATGAAGAGGATAATCAAAACCATGATGAAATAAGAGCTTCTGAAGTTTAAATGAAGAAGCTCCTCATCGCACGAGCCTAAACTGCATGATTCTCCTAGCCCACATGAGCTTAAAATGTGAACGGCCCAAAAAAAAATTGTATGAACTACGTTACGACTTGATCCCTTTCATTATAAAGGTATGTAAGCAACTTAAAAAAATTTAAGTTCAGTCGCGCATAAAAAGAAAAAAAAAATTCTTCAAACTACATTATGACTTGATCCCTATCATTAAGAAGGGTATGTAGGCAACTTGAAAGAAACTTCAAGTTCAGTCCAGTTTAAAAAAAAAAAAAAAAAAACTTGAACTACGTCATGATTCGATCCCTTTCTTTAAAGGTACGAAGGAAACTTAAAGAAATTTAAGTTTGGTTCATCAGAAGAGGTACCACAACCACCTAAGTATAATACTACAAGATTGATGTTGATCATCCCCATCAAAGAATGACACTTCAGATTGAAGATGTTCATTCCTATTGGGGGCAACACAATGGGTTGAAGATGTCCATCCCTCGTAAGGATCCAACATAGTAAATAAAAGGCACACACGTGGAATGCGCTTTGCTTCCTTTTTAAAAGTAAACTTATACACTCCTCCATCTTCAAGTTTAGAGGCTCCATCGATGCTTCATCTTCATGCTCAAAATCATAAAGTCAAGCCTACTGCCAAAGCTTCATGCTTCATCAAACTCAAATGCGAAGAATTTGTCAATGCTTTGTCAAACTCAAGTGCGAAGGTCTGGTCAATGCTTCTCCATATTTAAGTTCAAAGGCTTCATCAATGCTTCTCCATCTTTAAGTTCAAAGATTTCGTTGATGCCTCTCCATCTTTAAGTTCAAGATTGGCATGCATGGCTCCACTTCCATCTTCAAGTTAAAGTTCGGTGTGCATGAATCCGCTCCATCTTCAAGTTCAAGGTCGATGTGCAGGGCTCGGCTCCATCTTCAATGACTCGGTCTACAAAATCATGACGCAGATTCACTTCATCTCCAAACTAATGATGCGGCTTCACTTCATCTTCAAAGTCGTGGTGTGGCTTCGTTTCATCTCCAAACTAATGACGCGGCTTCTCTTCATCTCCAAGTCGTGGCATGGCTTCATTTCATCTCCAAACTAATCACGCGGCTTCACTTCATCTTTAAAGTCATGGCGTGGCTTCATTTCATCTCCAAACTAATGACGCGGCTTCCATTCATCTCCAAGTCGTGGTGTGGCTTCGTTTCATCTCTAAACTGATGACACGATTTCGCTCCATCTTCAAAATCGAGGTGCGGTTTCGTTTCCTCTCCAAAATATTGGTACAACTTCACCTCTTCTCCAAAATTTGTGTAGCTTCACTTCCTCTCCAAAAATGTGGGTGTGGTTCCACCTCATATGTGAGATCAAGTTTGGTTTCTCTAGCTCTACCTGATATGCGAGGACGACTCTAGTCCATCCAGCTCCACCTCATATGTGAGGACAACTCCGGTTCGTCTGGCTCCGCCTTGTATGCAAGATCGACTCTAGCCAACCTAACTCCGTTCAAAATCTTGATGGCACATTCTTCTCATCTTCAAGGTTTGATGGCATATCCGCCTCATCTTCGAATACTCAATGGCATATTTCCCTTATCTTCAAATTTTGATTAAGGAGTAACATAACAAGGCAAACCTTTCGAGGATCCTCCCTAGGGTGATCGAATGGGAGAGTTGTATGCCTTTGCAGGGCCCCTTCCCATGACGATCAGGATACACGAGCGGTGCTACAAGGTAGACCTTTCTGAGATCCTCCCTAGGGTGATCGAATGGGAGAGTTGTAAACCTTTTCGGGGCCCCTCCCAAGACGATCAGGATACACGAGCGGCGCTACAAGGTAGACCTGTCATACCCCGCCCCTAGACCACCTTCTCAGCCTGGAAGAGGGATGCGACTGCAACAGTTATCAACCCTTAAGCTGACACTTACTGCCTAATGGTTCTTGCGAAATAACTCTGATACCATACTATAACTTATACACAAGGGAATGATTAAGTCAAAGAGATAAACTATAACGGATTAAGTAGGCCCATCTTTTATTACGATAGTGAAATAACGTTTATACAACTTAAGGACTTAACAACAAAGTTTACAACGACAACCGTAAAAACCCTTCGGAAGTTTGTTATTGGGCACATGACAGACCTTGACTTAGCAGCACCCTGGAACTCCTTATCTTCCCTACCGGGGGGGGGGGGGGGGGGGGATTTAAGAAAAACATTTTGAAAGAGTGTGGGCTACTAAGCCCAGTGAGTGGTTCTTTTAAGATAAAATTCACTTTGAAAATCATCATTTTTGGAAAATCAATCACATGCCAACACTCGCATTATAACTCAGGCACGTCAAAGATATAATCATGTAACCAGTAATCTTTATCCCAAACGCTACACGTAGCATGAATATCATATCATCAATCAATACAATCATCTATGGAAACCTTCCTATGACCCCAATTCCCGCCAATATGCACATCGACCATTTTATTTATCCCGCTAGTCATGCTTAGGTACTTGACCATATTTCTCGTCGGTCATCACCGACTATTATTTCCCGCCGACCGAAGCCGACCATTATTTTCCCGCCAAGCACCTTTTGTTAAGCATGCTAACCACATCCCGGGCATAATTGCAGTTTCCATAGTCACACACAAACAATATCATGGCAACATCATATTACCAAAGCATGTAATATGATCTACAGATGCTTATATTCTAATATCAGAGTATAAAGCTAAGTGAATACTCATAATATGAATTTACTCATAATATGAATTTACTATCAACACGGTATAAATACACAATATTCTTTATTTATCAAAGTAACATAACACTCACGATATATCGAAACTATAACGCTATAACACTCACACTATGTGTTAATTATCAAAGCTATAACACTCACGACATGTGTTAACTATAAAAACTATAACACTCACAACATATGTTAACTATCAAAACTATAACACTCACGACATATGCTAACTACCAAAACTATAACACTCACCTTAATTGCTTAGGAGCCTTTCTAATAGTTCCCTTTTCTACCTCAGGCTCCCTTTTTACCCCTAGAATCTAGATCCAATTTACAGCTTAGATTACTCATAGTTATATACCTTATTTTGAGATACTTCCTTCTACAAAACTAAGCTTACCATACAATCTTAGCTCATAACTCTTCATGGTTTAGCCGGAATCATCCAAAAATCAAGACTGGCCCAGCTTACCCGATAGCTCGACCCCTCTATCTTTTTCTCATTCTCCAGCCCAATCCCTTAGAGTTTCTTCTCCGGAAGCCTCACCATGAACACTAGACTCTCTTATCTTTCAGATGGCTTTCGAATTACATCAAACGCTCTAGTAGATTGAGAGATCTCCTCGTCTCAAGTTGATGCATTCTCTTCCACCCTCACTATCCAATGCACTCTACTCTCCCCCTCTTTTTACGAATTTTATGATTTGTGATTTCAAAATGAAATCCCAAAGGTGCTATTTATAGGCGTCCAAACCTACTATGGTGTTGACACTGCCTACTTGGTTGCACGGCCAAATGTTTAATCCTCCTTTTATCAACGTAAGCTGAATTCAACTTGGTTCAATGTGTTCTTCCCAAACGCATCCAACACAATTTCTTAGGGTTTAAGAATTTCTCTTAATCGGACACCTAAATTTTAATTGACATTTGCCCTTACGTCTTCAAGCTTTGTTTGTATTCAATTTAGGTTTTTCAATGCATAATCTATAAGATCGTGGCCAAATTCAACACATAAATGCCCGGTCGTTCGATGCACAGGCGGTTTCCTTCAATCGCATGGGCGTGACATTCGAATGAGGCATTCAGACTGCTCTTGCTCTCTCCACTCTCGCTCTCTCCAACTTTCTCGCTTAAACTCTCGCTTTCTCCACTCTCGCTAAGGATCTCGCTTTCTTCAGCCTTCTCACTCATTTGGCTCTCGGTAGTGTCGCTCTCTCCATGTTTCTCACTAAGGATCTCGCTCTCTCCTATCTCGCTAGCATCGCTCTTTCCAATCTCGCCAGCGTCACTCTCTCCTTCTTTCTCTCCACCCTTTCTCTCCAACTTTGCTCTCTCTCAGTCTCTCGCTCAACCAATCTCGCTCTCTCCCATTCTCTCTCTGCCTCCACTCTCGCTGGTGTCGCTCTCTCCACTCTCATTATTTCCAATCTCGTTAGCTACTGTGAATATGGTTTATCTCCGTGCAACTTCCACACGAATTTTCCCAAATAATTTTCTAAATTTTCCTCAGTTCTTTAATCCTTTCCTCACTATTCAGGATTTAAGTCTTCAAGGTTTTCTCTTCTTTTTATCCTTTTAGGGTCCTCTCTACTCGTACTCCAGGATCAAATATGGTTATCGTAACTATAATACCTAACCATTATAGTTTACATTCACTCTTACTAATTGTTGATCCACAGAAGGTGACAATTATTACAGTTATTATGACAATTGTAAAATTATTAGATTATTTACATAACAAAGGATTTAACTTTCTCCTAATTAACCCCTTAATCACTTACTTAAATAGGAAAATGGAGATCCGGATTTCACAAGACCTTTCCGAGATCCTCTCTAGGGTGATCGAATGGGAGAGTTGTAAGCCTTTGTGGGGCCCCTCCCATGACAATCAGGATACACGAGTGGTGCTACAAGGTAGACCTTTCCGAGATCCTCCCTAGGGTGATCGAATGGGAGAGTTGTAAGCCTTTGAGGGGCCCGTCTCATGACGATCAGGATATACGAACGATGCTACAAAGTAGACCTTTTCGGGATCTACCTAGGGTGATCGAATGGGAGAGTTGTAAGCCTTTGCAAGGCCCCTCCCATGACGATCAGGATATACGAATGGTGCTACAAAGTAGGCCTTTTCGGGATCCACCTAGGGTGATCGAATGGAAGAGTTACAAGCCTTTGCAGGCCCCTCCCATGACGATCAAGATACACGAGCGCACCAAAGACGGGTCGATGAGATTAAAAAAAAAACTTGTTTTGTTGTGCTCCTTTGATTGCATCGTAACTCCTACAAAAAAAATAGTAGGGGGGAAAGTTAGTAAAAAAATAAAAAAAAAAAAGCAAAAAAAAATATATATGAAAACAAAAAAAAAGGAAGGGAAGCCCTAATTCCCCATCTTTCCTTCTTTCTCCCTTCTCCTCAATTACATCTTCCTACTACAATTCAAGGCTGATTTGCAATCCAAGTTCGATTAACAAAGGATGTAAAGAATATAAGATCGAAAGAGAATCACAATTCAAACTGCAAAGGACATAAGAATGAAGAAGATCACACTACAAGATGAAGAAGAGCATGCGTCCTGCCAGTATTTATATAGCTAAGTTCGATGGGATTTTTCTACTAATCAGTTGAAATCTAATAAAATCATGGGTTACTCAAACTGAATACTGTTTATTTTGTTGTGGAACTCCGATTCTTGCTAAAATTAGTTAAGAGTCAACAAAAAAGATCATGCTCGATTGGAGGCTGCCTGAATTAGGGGTCACGGTGGAGCTTTGAATCCTCAGATTCAACAGGGAGAAGTTTTGAGCTTAAGACTGGAGAGAAGCTGGCATAAGCCAATAGTATGGAGAAGGAAATCTCGCTAAGGCTGGTATCGCTAGCCACAAAGCAAACGGCTGACTCTGAGGTAAAAAAAATTATTTAATAAAAAAAATAAATAATAATAAAAAGGCGAGAATCTCGCTCGAAATCCTCTCGCTCTGGTGTCACTCTCTCCCACAATCTCGCTCGAAATGCACTCACTGATCTCGCTCTCTTCAGTGTCGCTCTCTCCACTCTCGCTCTCTCCCACGATCTCGCTCTCTTCAGTGTGTCGCTCTCTCTACTCTCACTCTCTCCCACTTTCTCACTCACAATCTCGCTCTCTCCCACGATCTCGCTTTCTTCAGTGTCGCTCTCTCCCACAATCTCGCTCTCTCCACTCTCGCTCTTTCCCACTTTCTCGCTCAAAATCTCGCTCTCTCCAATAAACTTCACGTGCTAATTGCAAGCACTGCAAACAGAAGATTATGAAAGGAGAGGAACTCGTGAACTTAGTCACCACCTTGGTGCCTTCAAAGACAACGTGTTTGGCCAATTCTCGAAGATATCGTTGATGAAGCTGTTCATGATACCCATGGCCTTGCTGGAAATATCGATGTCTAGATGAACTTGCTTCAGCACCTTGAAGATGTAGATCTTCTACGTTTCTACACTCTTCTTCGTCCTCTTCTTCTTCTTATCTCTGGCAACAGAGTATCAAAGATATCGTTGATGAAGATGTAGATCTTCTACGTTTCTACACTCTTCTTCGTCCTATTAAACGAATCGAATTCGATTCTCAAATTAAGTTCCTAGTGAAGTTGGTAGGGTATCACCATGAAGTTGGTAGGGTATTGCTAGTGATGGCTTGGTATCGCTGGTAATCATCTGGTATCGCTGGTAATGGCCTGATCTCACTGGTAATAGTTTGGTATCACTGGTAATGGCCTGATCTCGCTAGTAACGGCTTGGTATCATTGATAATGGCCTGATCTCGCTAGTAATGGCTTGGTATCACTAGTAATGGCCTGATCTCACTGGGCCTGATCTCACTAGTAACGGCTTGGTATCACTGATAATGGCCTGATCTCGCTAGTAAGGCTGTCTTCCAATACGTTGGCTCTCCAAAATCTCTTCCATTTAAGTTCAAATTCATATTCCATTCAAATTGGAATTAAAATCGATTGTTATTCCAAATCTCAGTCTAAAGCTTCTAATCCAAATTTTTATTCTAAATTCAAGCCAACCAAATCGGATGAGATAAATGTCAAATCCATTCCAAATTAAAATTTGGCCATATCCCAAATTTTTATCAATATTCGAATGGTTAACCTTGATATTGAGTTCTGAATAAAATTCCGAGATAAAATTTGGCTATCTCAAAGTTAAATCAACCTTAGTTTCTATACTCATTTCCAAGTAAAATTGAGCATATCCCAAATTTTTATCTTAAACCAAAATTGATCAAGATTCAATTTCATCCCAAATTCTAGTCCGAATTCGAATTAAATTAAATTTGCAATTAAAGGGGAACATAAATTCTACTTTAGTTCAAATTAAAGTTTACTTAGCGAAAGTGTGTCAAACGGACAAGATTTCAAATCAAAATTTTGAGCTAAATTCTCATATTTTGATCATGATAATGTATCAAATTAAAAGAGTCAAAAAATCATACTTTAATCTCAAATTACATTTTTTTCGAGATTCATCCACCCATATACGTGCATAAATCTTGAAAAGGGGGCATTTGTTGAATGAGAAATTTTGGACTAATCATAAGTCACCAAGTCGTTTGCTAAATTAACGACGAATTTCTAAATCATTGACTTTGGATCCAATTAGAAGTTGACACATGTCTCGAATTGAATTGAAGACAAGTTTCGATAACGTCACGCGGATGAATCAAATATGATTAAATTGGTCCAATTTGATATTACTATTTGGGCTTAAAGTCCAAACTACAAAAAAAGTTGAATTGGACCCAAATTCCAAATCAGGCCTAAAACCAACTAATTGGGCCCAAAGGTCAGGCCCATGGACCAACCAAGCCCACGAAGCCCACCTGAGAAATCTATAAATAGAGAAGTTCTCTTCATTTGTCAAAGTAGCATTTTCTACACTCAGAAGACCCAGAGAGAATTCACTAACAAGCAGAGAACTCCCAAGACTCTTGAAGCTGCACTCCTATAAGGCAGAAGACCTTTGAAGACACAAATACTCTTCCAAGACTTCTACTTCAAGCTTCTAAGACTCTTGAAACTACACTCCTATAAGGCAGAAGACCTTTGAAGACACAAATACTCTTCTAAGACTCTTGAAGCTACACTCCTATAAGGCAGAAGACCTTTGAAGACATAAATACTCTTCCAAGACTCTTAAAGCTGCACTTCTATAAGGCAGAAGACCTTTGAAGATACAAATACTCTTCCAAGACTCCTGAAGCTGCACTCCTATAAGGCAGAAGACCTTTGAAAACAAAAATACTCTTCCAAGACTTCTACTTCAAACTTCCAAGACTCCTGAAGCTGCATTCTTATAAGGTAGGAGACCTTTGAAGACACAAATACTCTTTCAAGACTTCTACTCCAAGCTTCCAAGACTTCTACTTCAAGAACGTTCGGTGTTTTCCTTCTCCAAGTCAAGCATATTCACCCAACTGAGAGAGAATTAGAGGATCAAGTATTAGAGATCGAACCACATCGCATCAAATCAACTCCAACATCAACACCAACTTAAGTTCAACTCCATGAAACACATTTCTCCAGAAGTCTCGTGCGAACACTAATCCTCCGAGAAGATCAACAAGCCCTAAGGTCGATCATCCAAGAAGATCAACAAGCCCAAAGGCCGATCATCCAAGAAAATCAACAATTCCAAAGACCGATCCTCTAAGAAGATCAACAAGTCCAAAGGTCGATCATCCAAGAAGATTAACATGCCCAAAGGCCGACCATCCAAGAAGATCAACAAGCCCAAAAGTCGATCACCCAAGAAGATCAACAAACCCAAAGGCCGATCACCCAAGAAGATCAACAAGCCTAAAGGTCGATCACCCAAGAAGATCAACAAGCCTAAAGGTCGATCGTTCAAAAAGATCAACTAGCTTAAAGTTTATAGTTTATTTTGAAAGCATCAAAATACTTTGCATTAGAGATTATACTCACTTTAAACAAAATTATTACAAATACAAAGTTCAAGTTCCACGAAATAAATTTCTCTTGAAATCTCGTGTGAACAGTTAGTTCTCATCCTTTTCTCCTTCGAAGCATGTTATAATTTAATGTTTATCCTGTTCTTCTATAATTTCTCTATTCTTTCGAATTTTTCAAATTGAATTATATTGGCACGTGCGTTCACACGCTTCTACTTTGAAATCCTTTCCTTCAATTGGTATTAGAGTCAGGAAGTGCCTCTGTTTTCTATTTTTTAAACGAAAAATTAATGAAAAAGTGGGTTGTTTCCTACATAATGTATGTGTGTTTCAATAAGAGATGTTTACAAATAATGGCACTTAGATTTACAACTTTTTACTTTGATTTGATAAATGTAAAGGCCCAGTGTTTTGGGCATTTATTATGTAAATCGAGTCTGTAAGTCTGGGTTACTCGTGGCGAAGTGTTTGCTATGTAAAAGGCCAAAAATAGAGATGAAAGACGGATTTTGGAATGCGGATCCAAGAGGTTTGTATGCATATTTCTATCGTTTGTCATGTTTAGTGCATTATCAAAAGTTTTTTACTATCGTCCGACATTGTTTGTGTGCCATATGGGTCGTGACAATTTTCTTTCAACATGAACGTGGCAGTTTTCATTAAGCACGAAAGTGGTTGTTTTCTACCAGTAGTTGAAGACAGTTTTTATGTTTTAAAATTAAATTAATGTAATTTAATTTAATGTTTTTATTAGGGTGAAATATTTGATCTATTATTGCTATGATATAGTTTTAATATTCATGAGAGAGATGTTTAATCATATTAATTATATGCATATAGTATGTCATATAGTTTAAAATCCCACCTTAGAATAAACATATTCATGCATCATATTTAATATAAATGTTATTTTATATGATTACATGATATAATAAGTATGCACATGCATCATATTTAATATAAATATGTATATAGTTGCATGTATTAATAAGCATATTCATGCATCATATCTTAATATAAATGTTATATTGTGGGATATGTATGATTGGCATTAGTAATTAATATAATTGTTATATTATATTATGAAAATGGAAATGGATTGAGCATGACATTTCTTAGTAAATTTAATAAATATATTTAACTAAGGAAAATTATTATAAATAGAAAAATCCCAAAAATATTTACACTTATAGCAAAAAGTTTCAAAAGTGCTTTGTACTTTTAGAAGTTTTTGCTATAAAGTGAATATTTTTAAATATTTTTGTATATTTAAAAAGACCCCTTTAACTAATGTCATTAAAATGCATGTTATATGTTTTAATAATTCATTAAAATATAAGTGTTATATGTTTAATGCGATAGAATAAATCTATAATAAAGAGTTTCATGCAAACATATGATCTTAATTAATTTTAAATAGTTTAAAATTAATTCACTTAGACTTATGTTAAAATATTTCTAATTTGATTAGAAATAGGTTAATCTTTTATTTTTGTTTTAATAGGATTAAAACGAAAGCATAAAAGATTAAATTTATAAAATATTTGCCTATAAGGGACATTTGTCTAAGGAAGGTTTTGTCTAGGACTGGGGTATTTAAGCTAACGAAAATGGAAAATCCTTATCTGGGAACCGAATTAGAAGGTGAATTAAAATATTTATAAGCATGCAATAGATGATTAAATTTATTAAAATGTTCAATAAATAATAATTATACATTGTTAAGCTATCCAATATAAGAGTTATGTTGGGCAAATTTAACAAAAGACTTAGATAAATTTATTAGCCACATTTACCTAAGTAATAAACCTTAGATTTTAAAATACTTAGTGGGAGATAATGATATTGAAGAAAATCAGACATGAGAATTTCCATGAGCAGCGAAATGATCGTTCCAAATTCCATTTGAAATTGAACACTAATAATTACAGTCAAGAAACTAAAACTAACAAGTCATGCAACAACTAGAAATTACAGCATGTTGACAAGATAATCAAGGGATAGAATATACATACCTTTGAAGACTCATTCTTTAAACTCCCTCAATCACGAACGCTCGTTCAGTCTCCAAGACAGCAATACACGAATGCTCGAACACAACGACTGCAACACAGCGCAATCAATAGAAACCACCACACGAACAACACAAACACACAACGAATGGCCTCCAAAACCTCGAACTCAATCGAGTTGAGTGAGGACACCACCACAATGGTTACCTTGGTATTCTCGGTGTGAGAATTCAAAAGTTGTGGGCTCTGTATGGACTTGGTTAGAGGAAGATACTAGAGGAACAACAATTGTGTAGACGATTGAGCAAGTGGGAGATGACACAATCTATCGTATAGACGATGTGCTCAATAGTGTAAAAGATGGCAGCCTATCATATAGACAATGTCAAGTATCTTGTATATTACACCGATTATATCATATATGATATAATTGTGAATCAGTTCTTGAAGTTTATTTGAAATGTTCAAATTAACAAAAGGAAATTCAGTTATATATGATATAATTGGTATGGTATATGAGATACGTCAAGTGGAGGATTAATGTAAATATGATTTACATTAAATACCATAAAATAGAAAAAGAACTATGGTTTGTATGTTTCATGAGATGAAATATTAAAACTATAGGTTATAAATATAATATGGTAAGTTGGTTATCATATTTGGTTTATAATAAATTAATTATTTGATAATTAAATCATTTCCTTAATAACAATTGAGTGAGAGGTTATTGGTGGTTTTAGGTAACCGTGAGATAAAAGGAAAAATATTTTCCTAAAAATCAAAGAGTTACTTGATTCGGAAAGTCTCTCACAAATAAGGCTATCAAGTGAAAATGTTTCACTAAGCGATAGTGTGCAGAGACTAAACGATCATGGAGTTTGACTATACGATAGTTCATTCAGCTGATCATACTTAAACAATCATGTGGCTTTGTCTATATGATAGGCTTCCATTTACTACACAATTGAGCATTCGTTTATACGATAGACAGCTTCCTATCTCCCACTTGTTTGATTGTCTACACGATTGTTGTCCTCCAGTATCTTCCTCAAGCCAAGTTCATATAGAGACCCATAACTCCTGGATTCTCACACCGAGAATACCATGGTAACCATTGTGGTGGTGTCCTCACTCAACTCAATTGATTTCGAGGAGCCAAAGGCCATTTGTTGGGTTCGTGATCATTGTGTTTGTTGTGTTCGTGCTAATAATCATATTACATCGATCGTTGCATTCAAGGGCTATGTTACTGTGGACGCTAGTGGATTGATTGAAGGAGTTTGAAGAATGGTTCTTCAAAGGTACGCATACTCTATCCCTTGACTCTCTTGTTAGCATGCTGTAATTTCTAGTTTTGCATAACCTATTAGTTTTCGCTCTTGTACTGTAATTGTATATGTTTAATTTTGAATGGAATTTGGAACGATTCTTCTGCTGCTCATAGAAATCCTCATGTCTGATTTCCTTCATCAAGGTACTTTGATGCATCTCCATACTGATGTTGTTTGCATGAGTCAATATCAGGGTTAACTCTTGAAAAGGATGGGATTATAATTTTTGCTCTCAATATTTTTTTCCGTACGACAAACTTGTTGGGGCAAAAATTATAAATTCTAAAATGATGGGTTACACTTACAAGAGTTCATTAAGGGGGTTAATGAAATTCTAACCAAACTAATAGTAACAAAATATTTTAAGAATAAGAGTTATTTTGGTGTAATATTTGGTTGCGAATGTATCAATTCAGTGAAAGAGTAATTGACTGCCCTATAGTGGTTTTTATTATAAACCACTGAAGTATCATTACAAAATGTATGATTAGGGTTCATTAATGTTTTGTTAAAATGTGATTGGATTTTTTTTTAAGAATTATACAAGATTTCTAATATAATGATTTTGTTTGATTTTAGCAAATATGTCAAATTCAATTATTTCCTTATTAGCTTATGAAAAGTTCATTGCTAAATATTATACAACGTGGAAAATTTTAATTAATACAAAGTTAGTGGTGATTTAGAGTTCATCTTGTATGATGAGTGTTCTCAGATGCCTGGTCCAAATACCGAACGAAATGTTCATAAGGCTTATGACAAGTGGAGGAAGGCTAATCAACAAGCCCGAATCCACATCTTGTCAAGCATACCTAATGTCTTGGCTAAGATGCTTGAGCCTATGCAGACTGCTTATAAGATGATGGAGTCTTTGCATGAGGTATTTAAGCTCATTTACAATGTAAGACTAGAAGAGGGAACATCTGTTCGGGAACATATTTTTGGTATGATGGTCCATATTAGTTTTGCTTAAATGAATGGAGTTATCATAGAAGATTCCTTGACTGATAAGAATAAGGCTAAAATAGGTAAATTTTATTTTCTTGATTTAGAAACATGCTTAAAGGAGAATGATGATTCTACTTGAATACTTGATTCAGAAGCTACTAATCATGTTTGTTCTTCGTGTCAAGAATTTGATTCTCGAAAATAGTTAGAGGCTAGAAAGATGACAATGAAAGTAGGGACTGGGAAGATTGTCTCAACTGTGCTATAGGGAATGAGAAGTTATTTTTCCTTTTTAACAAAAACTGTTATTTGTTATTGGATAACATATATTTAGTTCCTAAAATTAAAAGGAATCTTATTTCAGTTTTTTTCCTGGTTGAGCGCAATAAAGTGTTTATTTCAAGAAATGGTTTTAAGATATGTTCAGCTAGTTTATAAAGTAACTTGTATGTGCTAATACCATTAGGATATAAATCGCTTCTTAATACCAAAATGTTCAAAACAGCAACTTCAAAGACTAAAAGACGAATTCTTTTTTCAAAAAATTATACTTATCTTTGGCATCTACTTTGAGTTCACATTAATTTTAATAGGATTGAGAGATTGTAAAAAGTAGATTTCTAAAAGTAGATTTCTACGTCAGTTAGAAATTGACACTTTTTCAGTATGTGAATCATGCCTTGAGGAAAAAATAACTAAAAGACCTTTTACTGGAAAAGGTTATAGAGCCAAAGAGACCTTGGAGTTTATACATTCAGACCTTTGTGATTCGATGAATGTTAAAGCCAATAAAGGTTATGAATATTTCATCTCTTTCATAGATGATTATTCAAGGTATGGTTATCTTAACCTAATACAACATAAGTCTGAAGCTCTTGAAAAATTCAAGGAGTATAAAACTAAAGTTAAAAACTTGTTAGATAAGAAGATATAAACATTTAAATCAGATCGAGGTAGAGAGTACATGGATTTAACATTCCAAGACTATTTGATAGAACATGGAATCAATGTTAACTCTCAGCACCTAGTACACCATAGCAAAATGGTGTATCAGAAAGGAGAACCAGAACCTTGTTGGGCATGGTTCGGTCAATGTTGAGTTATGCATCATTGCCTGATTCTTTTTGGGGATATGCAATACAGACTACAATTAATATTTTGAACAATGTTCCTTCTAAAAGTGTTTCTAAAATACCTTTTAAACTTTGAAAAGATCGTAAAGTTAGTTTACAATACTTCAGGATTTAGGGTTGTCCAGTATATGTGCTAAGCACTAATCCAAAGAAATTGGAAACTTGTTAAAAAATATGCCTATTTGTAGATTACCCCAAAGAGACAAGAAGTGGTCTCTTTTATGATCCAACTGAGAATAAAGTATTTGTACCGAAAAATGCTACTTTTTTGGAGTAAGACCATATAAGAGATTATAAACCACGAAGCAAAGTTATATTAAATGAATTTTCCAATGAATCTACTGAAAAGTCAACAAGAGTTATTGATAAAGGCACGTCGAGTCAGGTACATCCTTTTCAAGAGTGAGACTGCCTCAATGAGTGGTAAGTTTGTGGATCAACCTAAATGTAACATGAGTTGACTGAAGCCCAAGTCAACATATCAAATGATAACATTGAGGATCCATTGTCCTATTAACAAGCAATGAATGATGTTGATAAAGATGAGTGGATTGAAGCCATGGATCAAAAAATGGAGTTTATGTACTTCAATTCTTTCTGGAATCTTGTAGATCAAATTGATGACATAAAATCTATAGGTTCAAATGGATCTACAAGAGGAAAAGAGGTGCAAATTAGAAGGAACAAGCCTTTAAGGCTAAATTAGTGACAAAGGGTTATTGTGACGACTCGAGTTTAGGAGTGAGACATGAATGAATCGAGATCACATCCATATGAGAAAGATCATGAGGACATGAACACGTGGTTAAGAAGGCTTTAAACAATTGAAAGTCACTACCTATACCAAAAAGGTGCACCTTTCTTTTAGGTGGCTTAGTCATAAAAACTCTAAAGTTAAGCATGCTTAGCTTGGAGCAATCATATGTTGAGTAACCTCCTGGGAATTTTTCTAGGATACATGTGAATAAGGATAAAATATGCTGAAAAGACCTATGTTGGTTTGTGAGGACAACTTTCAATTCTAGAAGCCATTCAAGACAAGTAAATACGACATAGCTAGGTCGTTGGGGATGTAGAGGAATGTCGAGGCTATTAGGTTCCGAATTTGGATTCCGAATCCTGGACCTGGGGCATTATGTTATACCCAGGTTGAGGGAGTGGACTATGAAGAAACTTCCTGTTGCCATGTTAAAGTCTATCTAAATACTTTTGTACATTGCCTCATATTATGACTATGATATGATAAATGGATGTCAATACTACCTTTTTGAACAGTAATCTTGATGAGTGTTTCTACATGAAACAAGCAGAAGGATTCATCAAACAAACTTAAGAACAAAAAGTTTGCAAGCTTAAACGCTCCATTTATAGGCTGAAATAGGCATGTAGATCTTAGAATATAAGTTTTGATATTGCGATCAAGTATTATGGCTTTCATCAAAATATTGATGAACTTTGTGTTTACAAGAGAATTATCAATAGTTCAATAGCTTTCCTGGCATTATATGTGGCTAATATCCTATTTATTGGAAATGATGTAGGTTTAATTACGGATGTAAAGAAATGGTAAGCCGCCAAATTATAAATGAAAGATTTGGGTGAAATACAGTTTTTTTTTTGGGATCCAGATCATAAGGGATTGTAAGAACAAAATGCTAGCCTTGTCTCGGACATCGTATATTGACAAGATACTTGTCAGGTATTCGATGCACAATTCCAAGAGGGCTTTATTACCTTTCAGGTATGAAATTGTATTGTCTAAGGAGTAGTGTCCTATGAATCCCCAAGAGGTTGAGAAGATGAGACAAATTCTTTATGCATCAGTTGTAGGCAACCTTATATATGTCATTCTGTGTACAAGGCCTAACATTTACTATGTAGTAGGGATTGTCAGTAGATATCAGTCTAATCCAGGATATGATCATTGAACTGTAGTTAAGACCATCCTCAAGTATCTTAAAAGAGCGAGGGACTATATGCTTGTGTATAAGGCTAAGAATTTGATCCTTACATGATACACTGAATTTGATTTTTAGACTGATAGGGATTTTAGGAAATCCACATCAGGATGGGTGTTTACTCTTAGAAAAGGAGCTACAGTTTTGTAGAGTGTCAAGCAAGGTTATATTGCTGACTCCACCATGGAGGCTAAATATGTAGTTGTTTGTGAAGCTGCTAAAGAAGTCATTTGGCTTTGGAAGTTCTTAATGGATTTTGAAGTTGTTCCAAATATGACTTTGCCCAACATAATTTATTGTGATGATAGTGGTGCTATGGTAAACTCCAAAGAACCTCGAAACCATAAGCACGGAAGCATATCGAAAGGAAATATCATTTGATATGGAAGATTGTGCAATGAGAAGACGTGATTGTCATAAAGATAGCTTCGTTGCTGATCCATTTATAAAGGCTCTCACAGTTAAAATGCTTAAAGGTCATCTAAAGAGTCTAGGTCTACGAGATATGCACCACATTGTCTAGGGTAAGTGGAAGATATTACTAGGTACACTGTATGCCCAAGTTTATTGTATTAGTGTATAATACTATAGTGTAATTGTTATATTTACTATTTTTTACGCCCCACTAGCTTTCGGACAACTGGAAGATTGTTGGGAATTATACCCTAGATCTCGTAGTTTGTACTGTATAAACAAATTCATTTATTTAATAAAATAAGAAGTTATTTTATTTGACACTTAGACTTATGTAACTTAAACATGTGGTTGACATACAAGTGGATCATGTTTAAGTAATAACCTAAATGGTCTGTAATATATGGATAAGGTTGGGTGTCTTATCTTGGTGATACTGCATACACAACCCCACTTTGTAATTGTTACAAGAGTTGTAAAGTGTTACAAACGATTTGATCATAATCGATCATGTGGAGACATGTAAGTGGAGGTATCCTATACAAAGAGTTTGTATAAGACCAGATCGTGAAATGATTAGTCTCTCTTTATAACGTCATTAATTGAAGAGATTAATATTTCATAGGATGATTATAGATGACTTGACCTTAATCCTCAGTGGGATATGAACTCTTTCTCTAAGGGCAATCCTTTGATCTATATGAGTGAGAGGGACAAGATTTTTTACTCAATAAACCTACCATTTTGGAGATTTTTCAGAGTAGGGAGCTGGGAACATAGCTATGCAAGATGGAATTGCTTCTTTTAGGGTTGATTCCGAGTCTTAAACGTTGAGTCCTCACCCTCTCACTAGCCCGAGAGGGACTAGTTTGCAATTGTACTATAAACTATTTGTTCATTAGAGAGATCAGTAGTATTTAAGAAGTTAGATGTAACTACAAGAAAAATTGTAATTTGACAAGGCTGTAGTTATGAGCGATTCGTGAAGGGTCGACTTATTTTTTATTAGTTATATCTATGGATATAGAAATATATCTACAGTGCGAAGAGTGTAGCAATGTATCTTTAGTGAAGTGACCTGCAGTTAATAAGTGTTGATTAATTTAAACAAAGATTTTAATTAATTAAGCTTGTATCATTGGAGCTTCTAATCTGTAGGTCCATAATATCCCTTTGCTAGCTCACTAAAGGTAAAACAAGAATAAATTAATTTTGGATTAATTTGAATTGTTCAAATTAAATAAAAGAATTAATTGTATAAGATACAAAATAAAATTTAAAATTATACTTTACAGTAGGTAAGAGATAAATATTTGAATAAGATTTAAATATTAATTATATAAATAAGATTCATATTTAAACTATAGGTTATAATTAATATGAATGAGATTCATATTTAAACTATAGTTTATAGTTAATATGAATGAGATTCATATTTAAACTTTGTTGAAGGTATCAGCAAGCATTAAAAGCAACAAGGATCAATAAGCACTATAATTCATTAATTTTGGCAGTAACTAAAGCATGCTCAACTAACATAAGAGGGTTTGAAGTCATACCTTTGTAGAACTCTTAAAATCTTGATTCTCAGCTGCAAACTTCTCCAAATCTTGTTGTAGACTACCTCCAGATTTTCCCTACTATTCTCTTAGAGATTTAGATTGAGTTGCGGAGCACAAAATAAGCTTGAATGAAGAAAAATTGGAGAAGAGCTCACTGTTACCACCACTTCAAGAATAACTTCTTCAACACGATTTTTCCAGCAAAATCCTATATTTTGCATGTTTAAATTCCACTCCAATCTTCTCAATATATTGCAAACTATCATGCAAAAAAGATGAATGCATGAGATGCAGCTCATGTTTGGTGTTATTGAAGCCAAAAGAGGTGGGTTTAGTGTGAGCAACTGGAAGATGATAATGGAAAAAACCACTGTTCCATTTTTGTGTTTTTAAATCTTTTTCAATTTTTCAATTGATTGCAAAAAATCAATTTGTTTTCTAAAATTGAAAATATTATTAATTTTACAAAATTAATTTCATAAATTAATTTTTCTAATAAAATTAATAAATAATTATTTAAACAATTTAAATAATTCTAATTAATTTAGTATCAAATATTAAATTAATTTTACACAAATTCACCTTCATATATTTAAATCATATTTAAATATCAATTCTTCTATTCCATTTAATTCTCAAAATTAAACGTGTAATTATATCTCATATAATTACTAATTCCTTTAATTCTGATTTGAATGTTTCAAATTAATTTATCACACTATTCTAAAGCTAATCCATTACTAGCTAGTAGGGAGACCTCGTGGATCTACAGATCATGGGCTCCAACGATCCAGGATTAATTGGCTAAACACATTATACCAAATTAATCCCCATTCGTTAACAACGGGTCACTCCACTAAAGCCCATAGTTTCTCCCCTCACTGTAGATATATTATGTCCACATGATTTAACCATGATTAGTAAGTCGACCCTTCACAGGTTCTTCGTAGTAACGACTGGGTCAAATGTTTATTTTAACCCTGAGATTACGTCTTGTTCCTCAAGTACCTACTGATCCTCTAATGATCAACTGCTTTGTGATCCAGTCACTAAACCAAAACTCTCTCAGCCCAGTGAGAGGGTGGGCCCCTTGTTCAAAACATGGATTCAGTACTTGAGAGAACAACTTTTCTCCTATCCCTAAATCGGGTAGGCGTTAATTCCGTCTTGCACCCTATGTCCCAGCTATTTATTCAATCTTACCCCTGAAATGGGAGGCTTATTGAGCCAGTGTTGTTAAGCCAACCCTCACTTATGCAAATCTAAGGATAATCCCAAATAAACAGGAGTTCATAGTTAGCTCAGGATTAAGCTCGAGTTACCTAGATCGTCTAAGTGAAATAGTCAATGTTATCCAGTAAACAGCCTTATAAAGTAAGAGTGACTTATTTCTTGGTCCAATCTTATGCAAACTCATTGCATAGGACGCCTCCACTCCTCATGACATAACATGTACGAATTAGGATCACTTCGTTTGTAGCACTTTACAACTCTTTGTAACAACTACAGAGTAGGTCACATCCCATAGTATTACCAAAATAAGGCACCTAACCTTATTCATATACTATAGATCATTTTGACTATTAACTCGAACCTGATCCACTTTTATGTCTCCACATAAAGTTCAAGCACTCATGTAATAATCATGGGTATTAGTTTATTAGATTTAGACTTTTATATATACAATTTATAAAATCAATAATCAGTTTATTGACTATAGAAAATGTTTATCCTTTTACAAACTGTGAGTTTTAGAACATAAAACCCAACAAACTATAGGTTATAATTAATATGAATGAGATTTATATTAAAACTATGGGTTATGTGAGAGGATATATTATTTGAATATGTTTCAAATTAAATTAAATATATGATATATAATTTATCAATTAATTAATTTATTTAATTATATATTAAATTTTGATGTAATATATAAATTATTTAAATTTTAATAATAACTCCCATTAGGAGTTATTATTTTGAGTTTAAATAATTTATATTTATTCAAATTATATAAATTATTTAAATGGGAGGCACATTGAGTCGGCGCTGATGAGTCACTCTCACCCATGCAAATCTAAGGATAATCCCAAATAAACAGGAGTTCATAATTAGCTCAGAATTAAGGTCAAGTTACTTAGGTCATCGTATTTAAATAGTCAATCTTAAATAGTAAACGATGTCATAAAGTAAGAGTGACTTATTTTTTGGTTTGATCTTATACAAACTTTTTGCATAGGACGCTCCCACTCGCATGTCTCAACATGAATGATTCAGGATCATATCGTTTGTACTAAATACAAAGTGGACCGCATCCAATAGTATCTCTAGAATAAGGTACCCAACCTTATTTGTATACTATAGACCGTTTAGGCTATTTACTCGAATTTGATACACTTTTATTTCTCTATATAAAGTCCAAGTATTCATGTCATAGCCATGGATCTTAGTTTATTGGATTTAGGATTTCCTAAAATGAAATATGCAATTTATATATTCAATAAGTGTTTTATTGAATAAACCTCAGTAACAACTTTATAAGTAATAGAATATGTTTAACGTTCACAAACCACGAGTTTTATGACATAAAACCCAACACACACTTCCTTGATTTTTGTCCTATGAATAGTAAGGAAACCAAGTGGTGGTATCCTTTGTTGATGGCTTGTTTGTTCGTGAAAGGCATTTTCCAGTTCAAGGGAGATCTTACATTCGTGTTATTCCATTTCGAGAAGAGGAATTACGAGAAGAAAAGTCCTCAAGGGTTAGTTATTCTCATCCTTTTCTCCCTAAAAAAATGTTGTAATTTATAAATGTTTATCCTGTTCGTCTATAATTTCTCTATTTTTTCGAGTTTTTAGAATAGTGCATTCAGATGCTTCCGCTTGGAATTCCATTCCTTCACTCGAAACCTACAAAATAATTAAATAAACACATAATATACAGGAATAATCTCGAATTAAGCGGAGCAAGATAGCACATTTTTGGTACTACCAAACACCTCTAACTTAATTCCTGATCGTCCTCGAGCAAGGTAGAACAAAACGTACAGTTAAGCAAAAGATGTGCTCAACTAAATTGCATGGTTTGTTACTCAAGTTTCAACAATCTACTAAGATTTAACTTGTACTCAATAATGAAATCAGCTCATAATCAGTCAATGAAGTACAATTCAAAACTAATTCTAAACTTATTATTCATGCAATAGTGCGTTCAAAGCCCTTCTAATTAAGTCCTAACAACTCAGAATGGTTTTGAATAGCTCTCAATTTGTTTTCCTCTACATTGGCTCATGTACTAATTATCACGTGCTAAAAAAATAAAAGCAATAATATGTCAACTGAGGTGCCTAAAATTAAACACTGGGATCCTAAACTTGCATTTCTTTTATCTAAAGATATTAGCTTTCACACATCACTATAAGGAACTTACTCACTGTTTTCTCGGGAGTGTTCTAACCAATCACAACAAAGGTAGCTCTTATCATGCATGAACATTACAAGTTCATTTTTTTATTTTTATTTGCAGATTTTTTTAAGCACACATATAAATCATTTTTACTCCTCAATATTATATTACGACTTATCATGCAAGACACTCTCAAATCGTGGGGTCTTTCATAGTGACAACAAAAATATAAGCCAAGTAATACAATTCTACCTATGCAAGCCATAATATAGGCAGAAAAAGAATTTAAATGTGCATGAAAAATAAGAAATTTTTTTAAAAACAATCATGATTATTCATCCCAAACATCATCTTTTGCAAGAAAAATCACAAGGGAGTCTATCATAAACTAGCCGTCATAATGAACCATACAAAATATGAGCAAGCATACAATTAAACACACAAATAGCTCAAGCTCAGACGCACAAGGGCTCTAGCCAGAATGCAAACATCCCACCCCCAACTTGAAATCTAACATTGTCCTTAATGTGATAAAAAAAAAAAAAAAAAATATTGGAAAAATACAAAGGAAATAGGCAACTTCCTTGGAATTTTGGCGCAAAGGATGGCGGTGATATCTAGCTCATGAACACATACTCTATCTATCATAAGCATTCCAAATATTTTGGTTTGCCAATGTACTAGGAGTTGGAGGCATTCCCCCGTTAAAACAAACATAAAACCACCATTCGCTAGTATTGCATTTATGTTTGAATTTCATGTCGAATAATTATAACCGTTAAATTTATCGGAAGTGAGTAACTGTACAGAAGAGTTCAACTTGTTGATCTATAAACAAATTCTATTAGAAAATTGCTTTTAAACCCAATCAAATTACAAAAGTAATAGTGTACCCAAATTTCATTATTTATTTGCAACGATATTTTAAGAGTCAGAATAGATGCTACTAATGAGCATTCAAATACTCCTTCACTGAAGCAAGACATTCTTCACTAAATACTAATACCATAATAACTCTTTATTCCTATAGTGATTTAGTTACCGTTTTCGGTCAAGAACTTATCAACAATTGGTAACTCTTGTAAGTATAACCCTCCATTTTCAGACCTCAAAGGTCCGCCCCAACAATGCTACTGATTTGGAAAAGTTGGTAATCTACCAAAGAGACCCTATCCTTTTATGGAGTTTGAGTTGTTTTGAATCCCATGTTACAACCCTCGAAGGAGATAGTCGCTGAAAAGACGACTAGCTAATGCCGCTTAAAAATGACAGCAGGTGCAACATAGGAATCTCACCGTCCAACTGATGGGATACACTAGTATGTGACAGAAGCAAACAGAATTAATAAGTATTCTAATTACATTTAATTTGAGTTTCAAAGCATGCATTTTCAAAAAAATCACAAGTGGGTTTCATGTTACATACCTCTTAATGAATTCTTCAAATTCTAAGCTATTCTTCACTCCAATTCAACTCCAAATCAACCGTAAACTACCAAGAGATCTTCTCAACTATTCTCAGCCATGAATTTGCGTCGTGGAACTAAAATTTGAGTGAATTTGATGAGTGTTTTTGTGCTTTTTTGTGTGAGGAAGAAGATGAATAAAGCATAAACTTTTTTCAGCTAATTAACCTCGTTCTTCCTCAATTTCAAAGTGTTTTTATCACTTAGTAGCATGCAGACTCCTTCAATAATAGAATTAGCCAACAGCTACTTCAAATTGGAAGATGGATTTGTGTGAATGTGTATGATCCACACCTCATGCTTGAAGGTGAAAGTGGGAAAACCCCACTTTCATTTTCAAGCTTTCAAAAATCTAATTTCTTTTTATTTTCAATTAATTCTACAATTAATCAAAAATAGATTTAATTAATTCTCAATTAATCAAATCAAAAATTACAAAATTCAATTTCTTAATTGAATTTAAAATTGGAAATTAATTTGATGTTTAATTAATGAACTAATTTAATATCAAATAACAAATTAATCACACATTTAATTTTAAACATGAATCCTATTCATGTAATTAATATTTCAATCAATATTGAAATATTATAAACTCTCCAATTTTGTTTAATTTCAACAAATTGAGCACTAATTATATCAAATATAATTAAACAAACCCTAATTTAAATTTAAACTAATTCAAAACTCAAAACCCTAATTTCAATATGAACATTTTCAAATTGATACCATTCTAAATTTTCTCATTTTAATAATTTAAGGTGTTCATGTTTTACGAGCTAGTAGAGGGACCTTATGGACCTACAGATCATGAGCTCCAACGATTAACATTAATTCGCTAAAACTCTTTAGACCGAATTAATCAGTACTCGTTAACTAATGAGTCACACCACTATAGCTTGATAGTTGCATTCTCCTCACTGTAGATATATTTGTGTCCACATAATTTAACCATAGTCAGTAAATCAACCCTTCATAGGTTGTTCGTAATTCTGACTGGATCAATGTGTTGTTTTACCCTCGATATTATGCCTTGTTTCTTAAGTTCCAACTAATCATTTAATGAACAATTGGTTTATGATCCAATCACTAAACCGGATCCCTCTCGAGCCAGTGAAATGGTGGGGCCCCTTGTTCTAGACTTGGATTCAGTACTTAAGAAAACAACCCTTCTTCTATCCCTAAATCGGGTAAGCGTGAATTTCATCTTACACCCTATGTCCCCAACTATCTACCTAGTCTTACCCCTAAAATGGGACGCTTATTGAGTCGGCGTTGTTGAGCCAATTCTCACCTATGAAAATCTAAGGATAATCCCTAATAAACAGGAGTTCATAGTTAGTTTAGGATTAAGATCGAGTTACCTAGGTCATCTAAGAAAAATAGTTAGTCTTAAATAGTAAACAGCGTTAAAAGGTAAGAGTGACTTATTTCTTAGTCCGATCTTATGCAAACTCATTGCATAGGATAACCCCACTCCTCATGTCAATACATGAATGAATATGGATCACTTCGTTTGTAGTATCTTATGACAACTTGTAACAGCTACAGAGTAGGCCGCATCCAATAATGTTACCAAAATAAGGTACCCAACCTTAATCATGTACTATAGACCTTTTTGGCTATTTACTCGAACTTGATCCATCTTTATGTCTCTACATAAAGTTCAAGTATTCATACAATAGCCATGGATCTTAGTTTATTGGATTTGGACTCTATGAATGCAATTAATTGATTCAATATCTTTATTGAAGATGTGTTAAATACTATCTTTTATTGATAATAGAATATGTTTAACTTTTACAAACTACGAGTTATAGAACGTAAAACCCAACACCAACCTAATGAAGGAGATCGTAAAATGTATTGACACACTTTCTTCTCCCACTTACTATGAACGACTTCCCCTATTCACCTTACTATTAACCCATGTAAACACTTTTTGAATGGAGCAGTTGTAGTAAAAATGACACGAAGCCGAGCATGGATCTCACGGTGTAAACTCTTAAGGACGTGAGAGCTAAAAACAATATATCTTATATACTTATTAATCTCCCACTGAAGTGCTATTGGTTTTGGGTAAATCTTTACTTAGGTATATTCCAACTAATAAATACAGCCTAATTGCAACTCTATTAACTCTAACAAATTTACATACTCTTAATCACACATTAATGCCCATAAACAAATAACCGGTTACAACAATTATAACATAATTGAAGAGAAACCTAATGTCAAAACTGTAAAATATCTATATTAGCACCCATTGCATATACCTTATAAAAAACACCCACCAAGCTAAAATTAATGTAAATTGAGTACTTAAATCATGCTCTGATACCAATTGATGGTGTTGACAATCAACATGTGGAAACAATTAGGATCTTAAGCACTCTAACTATATCAATTTTAGCCAAAAAGCATAAATGGTCAGAAAAATACCAGAGAAATAGGGTTTCAATATATACTTTTGTAGAACTCCAATTTACTCCAATCTATAGCTCAATTCTCCTTTCCAATGGCTTGTAGACCACCACAAGATCTTTTCCACTATCTTCTAGCCTTAGATTGGATTATATGATCCAAAATAAGAGTGAATTTTTAAGAAAAACTTGGAGAGTTTTGAGTTTTGAATGAAGAACTTCTAAAGAGAACTATTTTTCTCTCAAGAATTTTTTTTCCTTTTTTTTTTTTGAATTGCATCCAAAAAACTTCTTAATTTTTTCTATTTTATCAATTAACAACTTGAAAACTTAATTACATGTAAAATTGACACCAAACTAAGATGTATCTAGTGGGAAAATAGGTGGAAGATGTGGGAATTTCCCACTAATTTGATTTTTTAAATTTAAAATGATTTTTTAAAAAAATCATTATTTAAAATTCTAAAAGCAATTTTTTAGATTTAAAATTCATAAATCCAATTTTGAATTTAATTAATTAAAATAATTTAATATCAAATATTAAATTATCATCAATTCCTAATATGAATCCTATTCATATATAAAATATTTAAATCATATTTAAATATTCTTAACTCTTCAATTTCGTTTAATTCGATAATTAAACATTTAATTATATCGTATGTAATTAATAATTCCCTTAAAATGAATTTGAATGTTTCAAATTTTTATTCTAAGTTTTAGTACGTTTATGAGCTTGTAGGGAGACCTAATAGACCTACAGATCATGAGCTTTAACGATCCGAGATTAATTGGCTAAACTCTTTTAATCGAATTAACCAACATTCGTTAACTACTGAGTCGCTCTACTAAAGTCCAATAGTTGTATTCTATTCACTGTATATACATTTTTGTCCACTTGATTTAACCATGATCAGTAAGTCGATCCTTCACAGATTGTTCATAATTACAGCTGGGTCAAAATCACTATTTTACCCCTATAATATTTCTTTCTTCTTAAGTCTCTACTGATCCACTAATAAACAATTGGTTTATGGTCCTACCAATAAACCGAGTCCCTCTCAGTCATAGAGAATGTGGGGCATCTTATTCAAGACTAGAAGTCAGTATTTAAGGGAACAACCTATCTACTAACCCTGAAATCAGGTAGGAGTGAATTCCATTTTGTAGAACTGTATCCCTAGCTTTCTACCTAGTCTTATCCCTAAAATGGGAGGCTTATTGAGCGACGATGTTGAGCCACTCTCACCCATGCAGATTAAAGGATAATCCCGAATAAACAGGAGTTCATAGTTAGCTCATAATTAAGATCGAGTTACCTTAAGTCATCAGATTGAAATAGTTAGTTTTAACAGTAACGACGTTATAAAAAAAAAAGTGACTATTTCGTGGTCTGGTCTTATGCAAGCATTTTTTGCATAGGATGCCCCCACTCGCATGTTTCTACAGGAATGATTTCGGGAGCACATCGTTTTTATCAAATATAAAGTGAGTCGTATCCATAGTGTCCCCAAGATAAGGTACCTAACCCTATCTTTATATTTATAGACTGTTTTGGCTATATACTCAAATCTGATCCTCTTTTATATCACCACATAAAATTCAAGTATTGATGTTATAGCCAAGGGTTTGTTAACAACCTTATTGAATAAACCTCAATAATATATGTATTTCAAAATAGAATAAGTTTAGCTTAATGATTATAAACTGCGAGTTTTAGGACATACAACCCAACATCGGTTTCTTCCTTGATATAACTATCACAAATTTTTGTTCCAACTCTTTTTCTTCCAATTTCTATTTTGAGTGAACAAATTCTATCATTATCTAATACTCTCATTGTCTATCAGTGATAGAAATTAACATTTAGTTTCTTCTTCTTCTTCTTCTTCTTCTTCTTCTTCTTCTTCTTCTTCTTCTTCTTCTTCTTCTTCTTCTTCTTCTTCTTCTTCTTCTTTTTTGTTTGTCATAATAAATTTCAAAAAATCTGAAAAATCTGCATAATCCAAATTCGTTCTTTTATGAAATAAAATCACTAAAAAAGAAGCAAATCAAAACAACTTGGCTATAAGAAATTATCAAAATCCCCTCTTCTCAATGGATTGTCGATCTCGTCAGTCGATAACCTTGTAGAAAAAGGGAAAAGAGAGATTGTGATCAGGAAAATTTTCTGAAAATATAAGAATAAAACATTTTAAGGGAAAAAGATATAGTTATAAGTATTTCCTTCCAAAATTAGAAACGAACATAGTTCTCACAATCAACCTATTGAAGTAGCGATTAGTATGAAGCTGAGTAATGTTTAATGTATGTTGGTTCGAGTGGTGGGTGAAAAAGAAGAAAAAGCAGTGGTTCTTTTTCCTTTTCTTATGTCCCTCCTCCAATAAAGCTAAAATAATATATAGATAGAAAGGGATGTTAGCATAATTACTTTAAATCTATATTGAATAGATTAACCCTAGGATCATTCATACCAAATCGTCAAGAATAGATTTCGATATTGATGATAGCTTCAAGATGATGATAGATTTAAGATGACTATTGTCTTCCTCAATCAAAACTTCGAATGTCTTTAGTAGGACCTCTCTCTAGATGGGATACAATGTAGTTCTTTTGTGACAATCTCAAAATACAAGAATGATTCTGTGGTATTTCAATTCCTAATACAAAAGAAGCATCACCAAGATCCTTTATTTCAAAATTCTTTTTGAGGAACCTCTTAGTGTCATGCAAATAAACCTACATCATTACTTATGAGTATGTCATTGATATATGACACCAGAAAGATAGATTTACTCCCATTGAATTTATGATATACAAAATCTTCCACTATAATCACCTCAAAACCAAAAGAGGTAATTACTTCATGGAATTTGTGATACTATTGACCAAAGGCTTATTTGAGACCATAGATGAATTTTTTCAATTTGCACACCATAGACTTTGAATTACCATACACAAAATTTTATGGTTGGACCATATAAATTGTCTCGTCAATGTTTACATTGAGAAACAAAATTTTTACATCAATACGATGTAGCTCTAAATCATAGTGAGCTACAAGTACCATGATTACCCTGAAAAGATAAAACTGGAGAGAAAGTCTCTTTGTAATCAGTGTCTTCCTTTAGAGTAGAACTTTTGCAACAAGACGAGCTATATATCCTTCCATTTTTCCTTGCAAATCCCTTTTGGTATTAAATATTCATTTATAACCTATGGGTTTTACTCCCGATGACAATTCGATAAATTTTCAAACATAATTGTCTTCCATGGATTTTATTCCTCTTCCATAGCATTTATCCACCTCTGAGAATTAGAACTTTGTAAAGCTTATTGGAAGTTGACTGGATTATCTTCCATCACGCCCATATCATCCTAATGTTCTTAAAGAAACACAATATAATCATAAAACTTGACATCCCGAGAGCACTTAGAATATCTAACAAAATAGCAACTAACAGTTCTTAAGTCCAATTTTCTTTCATTAGGCCTATAAGACCTAGCCTTAGCTGGACAACCTTAGATATGAAGATGCCTAATACTAGGTTTCTTTCCTGTTCACATCTCATAAGAGGTTTTAGATACCGCTTTACTAGGTACCCTATTGAAGATATATGTTGTAATCTTTAGTGCCTCACCCCAAAGATATTCTGGTAAAGAAGAATGACTAATCAAACTGCTTACCATCTTCTTAAGTGTTCTATTTTGCCTTTTCGCCACACCATTCATGCTGAGTTTCCTTGGCATAGTGTATTACGAGAAGATTCCACATTTCTCTAGGTATTTAGTAAAGGGCTTTGGATGTTGTTCACCTGATCCCTCATATCTACCATAGTATTCACCACCAAAATGAAACTTGACAACCTTAACTTTCTTTCCAAGTTGAAGTTCAACTTCAGCTTTGAAAGACTTGAAAACGTTCAAAGATTTAGACTTCTCATGAATTAAATATATGTACTCATATCTTGAATAGTCGTCCATGGACATAATAAAATATTGTTGTCCATTCCAAGAAGCAGTAGAAAATGGATCACAAATGTTTGTATGTATTGGTTCTAAGACATCTGAGCATCTGTTAGCACCCACTTTTCTTATGTTTGTCTGTTTTTCCTAGATACATTCTACATGAACTATAAAGTTACTTAAATCAAGAGAATCAAGAATGCCATCTGACATAAGTCCGTAAATTCTCTGTTTAGAGATGTGACCTAAATACTTGTGTCATAAAATAGCAAAATTCTCATTTAATTTATGCTTTGTACCACATGAATTAGATAATAGGATCTTATTAAACAAAGCAAAAGATTCAAGTATATATAGATTATCAATTAAAGTACCAGTACCAATAAGCTTGGAATTCTGAAAAGAGACTAACTTTATTATTTCCAAAAGAAAAAGAAAAACCAAATTTGTCCAAACTAGAAATAGAAACTAAATTTCGTCTAAATGACGGTACAACAAAAGTCTCATTCAAATCCAAATAGCAACCAGTTTTTTAAAGTAATATAAAATTCCCAATAGCTTCAATTGAAACTGCGTTGTCATCACCATATAGATGAATCTTTCAGCATCATTTGGCGGTCGGCTCCACAGGCAACCCTACATAGATATGCTGATATGAGTAGTAGCACAAGAATCTACCCATCAAGTATCTACATGAACAAAAGCTAAATTATTGGAACAAACTAAAGTAAGAACTTTACCTTTTTTTCACACGCCACTTGGCGTATTTGAGACAATTTTTCTTGAAGTGACCTTCCTTTTCGAAAGGAAAATAACAATGATTCTCAATAGCCTACTTCTTATTCTTATTTTGGTGAAAGGTCCTTTCTACGGCATCCGTAGATTTCCTTTTCTTCTTATCACGAGAGCCAATTTCCAAATAAGCACTTTTTGTCCTCTGTTTTAATCCTATCTTCTTCTTGCACACATTGTGAGATAAGCTCACTAATACTCCATTTATCCTTTTAAGTATTATATCTTATCTCAAATTTTGTGAATTGTGCAAGAAAAGAGACAAGTATTAAATGTACAAGTAAATTTTCATTTATCTCGATATCAAGTGCCTTTAATTTACGGCGAGATTAGACATTTCCATAATGTACTCCCTTATGTACTCATTGTCCTTATACCTCATAGAAGTTAAAGAAGTCAAAAGACTACTCGCTTCCCCTTTCTATTCGTAGCAAAATATTTCTTAATTTAAGCAAGGAACTTATTAACATTTCCATTTTTTGTTATAAACCCCGAAAAGACTCCAGAATGGAGTGTTTAATGTTCATCAGACACATGCGATTTGATTGTTCCCATTTCTCAATATTAGCCACAACTGTTCCTCAATAGAAGTAGGTTTATTGATCCTTAATGCAAGGTCAAGATCCATATACCCAAGAAGTGTCTCTAGGTTTTTGTTCCAAATTTTGAAGTTCGATCCATTCAACTTAGGGATTGAACTCATATTTCCAGATATTTGAGTAAGATCGATGATAACTTGTAGAAATACAAGTTATTTGTACTGCCTTATTTAGATATTGTGGCCAAAAGAGATTAAATATGTGCCAATTGTATGGAAATTAGCTTAGAAATAAAATAATTCTAAATTATCGCAATTACACCCACTAACATCGTTAAAATGAAAGAAAAGGAGATTTCTACTTTGTTTTGCAGGAAACCAAGTCACCGCTTGCGATCAAGGCACAAGAAGAACTGACCAACGCATCTCTGTCACATTGCACCCGTCAATCAACACTAAAAATACAATTAATACAATGACAGCGCAATGCGACCGTCGATCCAGAGCTGACTTTCAACCGCATGCGGTAATAAAAACAACACCGCATGCGAACACTCGATCAAAAGATGCAGTTGAGCAATGCAAAAGCGAAGGATTGTGACACGTGTACAACTAACGGTTGTGCAGATTCGACGATCTGATTGCATAACAGAAGGAATAATATCCTCCATCTTCGAAATTTCTATAACAACAAGTGAGGACACAAGGCTAGAGTCAAAGATCTTCACCTATAAATACCCCATAGAATTCACAGAAAAAGCTGACTCGATACGGGGCTAATTGCTGCTAGTATATTGAGAGAAAGGCTGAGCTGAGTGCTAAACTAAAGAAATCCGGGAAGAAGAAGAGGCAGGGCCGAGAGGTGAGTCTCAGTGTTCATTTGCCAGATCCCCGCCACGAAGCTCTTTTACTCAGATCCCTGCTACCGGTTGAGTAAGCCTGAGAGGGAAGCTCACCCATCCATCTAATCCATCCAATCATGCAAACAGATCTCCATCCAAATTGGTGCTGAGACGTTGGCGCTATTTGTATCTGATCTATCTCTTTTCATCATTGTAGTTCATCTTTTTTATCTCTGCATTCACACACCATGTATCAGACCCTAAATAGATATATTGAATGTCTTGATCACTGCCATCACCACTTCTCTAACTATTTCCGTTCCTCCATTTATCACTTTCTTCATGAAGTGTTCTTAATCCCCTGGTAGTTAATATGAATTAAACGAGTACTTAATCTTTGCTAAAGAGATAAATTGCGTTTAGCTAAGGCATGCTAGATGACATCTTCACCTGTGAGAGCAGAAGTGAAGATGTCATTCTGATCTATCGAGAGAAGATCAGAAGAATGCGTTAACTAGAGCGAGTAGTACTTCCAGATAAGGAAGCAACCTTGCATTCATTACATTCGTCTCTGTTTCACCACAGACATGTGGGAACGCGGTCAATCACTGAAAGGTGTACGCTAAGGGAAAAACGGAACCGTACTTATCACTTCAACACAATTAAGAACTTGTGATGGTTATATTAGTTATCTTTCTATTCTGTTTCAAACATAAGACTTGCCGCCGCATTACATGATCTTTGTAGAATCTTCACAGCCAGCCTTGACCTCAGTATCTTGTATCATGAAGCCTGTATCTTGTACCATTTTAGCTTAAGTTTACTGCACTCTATTTTATTATCGCATTTTTACTACTTTCCTTACTTTATTGCAATTTTTATATACTTGCACAAACTATACTTTTAAAGATTGAAAAACCTGGTCGCATGTATCATAAATATAACACAATAACCTCAAACATTCCCTGTGTTCGACCTCGGATCACACCGAGAAACTTGCGATGGAATTATACTTGGTTCCAACATAAAGAAACTTATGACAACGCATACCATACTACAAGAACATCTATTACTAACGCATATCTAGAAGTAGTATTGCATGAATTAAGTCAAGTCAAGTCATTATTGCATAACATTGGACTTGAACTGTACGTGCATGTCATCGCATAAATCGAGTGTTACAAGTTTGTGGCAACATGAGCTTGTAGCACATCATCTAAGCATCGCATACATTTTACGTTCATCATCAAGTCATAAGTTTATGGCGTCGTTGCTGGGGAACGGTTAACGGTTTATTGTTTGAGTGTGTTTGTGGTATTTTGCAGGACAGATCTCTTTGTACTTACTGTTCAACGCGGAGAGCAGTCTGACGGCTTATGAATGCGGGAGTGATCTGGTAATTCTAAGCGGACCCAGAGATCAAGTGTATTATTCGTGCAAGAGTTCATCAGGGCCAAATTAATTGGTGAAGAAGCNAATTCTAAGCGGACCCAGAGATCAAGTGTATTATTCGTGCAAGAGTTCATCAGGGCCAAATTAATTGGTGAAGAAGCATGATTGATGAAGATGTGGCACCTGCAGAAGACCAAAGGGAAAATTTGCCAGCGCAAGATCCAGTTTTTCTTGTTGTTGACCATAACATTCCCATGAGGGAATATGTGGCGCTGGATTTTTATACCTTCTCACCAGGAATTTCAAGACCCTTGGTTGAGGGTAATGTAAGCTTTGAGATAAAACCTATCATGCAGCATATGATTCAAAATGTGGGTCAATTTGGAGGATTACAAGGAGAAGACCCGCACGCTCATTTGACGAATTTTGTAGACATGTGCAGCGCATTCTCCATGCATGGTGTAACTCAAAAAGGGCTTAAATTATATCTGTTCCCATACACATTGCGGGATGAGGCAAAGAGGTGGACTCAAGCATTAGAGCCAGTCGAGATTAATGGTTGGGAGCAGTTGGTTGATAGGTTCATGAATAGATTCTTTCCTCCAGCAGTCAATGCAAGGAGACGAAGGGATGTTCTAAATTTTGAACAAAACGGGTATGAAACCTTGAGTACTGCCTGGGTGCAATTCCGACAGTTAATTAAAAGTTGTCTACATATTGGGATTCTCATAGTATTTTGATGGAAATATTTTACAATGGCTTAGACCAATCAACGCAAGCAGCTGTCGATGCCTCTGCAAAAGGAGGATTGATGAACAAGTCATATACGGAGGCAAAGAACATATTGGATCACATCTCGCGGCATTCTGATGAGTGGATTGATACTGGGCTCGAGGTAAGAGGTCTGGAGCAAGAAAGAATAGAAAGTGCCAATGTGTCAACCGATACAATGAGCGCACTGGTCGATCAGATGACCACAATGACCTTAATTCTCGAGACAATGACTAACCAACAGAGAACTCTCTCCCAGGAATCAGCACAAGTTAATGCGTTGACTCACGTGGCCCCAATAAGTTGCGTCCAATGCGAAGAAGGACATCCAGTAGAGTTCTGCCCATGGAATCAACAACCCGTGTATGTCGTCTACGATGAATCATTTGGCAACATCTATAACCCTGGTTGGTGGGATCACCCAACTATAGGTTGGGACGGGAATCACAATCAGAAGAGCTATAGTTTCTATCAGTATAGTTATCAAGGGGATCGAGGCAACCCTCCGGTCTTCATTAACCCAGACTGCAACCCATGTAATGCCCAAGGTATACCACCCTGCGACCAACCGTTCCTATATGATACCTCTTGCAACACCTCGTCTCTGGAGACATCGTTAAAACATTATATTGAAAAGAGTGAGGCAATGAGACAATCGCAAGCTGACACCTTAAAAGAATTAGAAGAGCAGATAGATCAGCTTACGAGGGAATTAAAGAAGAAAGCGCCTGGTATAAAGCATAGCAGTTCAAAAGCACAGGAGCCACGAGGGAAAGAAAAATGTCATGCAGTGACATTGAGAAGTGGCAAAACAACAGCTCCTATGTCATCAGTACTAGATGCAAGAACAACACTAGTTGATTTGACTGTTGATGATGACCAGTTAGTTAATATTGGAAAAAGTACTAGTTCAGAAGTAAGTTCATATGCAAAAGATGAAGCTCCTCAAGACATGAACGCTAAATCAACGCAACCTTCAGCTAATGAAGCACAGCAAGCACCGGACCTCAGCAAGCAGCCAAGTGAACAGGAAATACGGCGGGATCTTCCACCTTTCCCGTCCAGGCTGAAGAAGAAAGATGATAGCTACCAATTTCAGAGGTTTCTAGACGTTCTCCGGTAGCTACACATTAATATTCCCTTGATAGAAGCATTAGAGAAAATGCCAAGTTATGTGAAATTTCTCAAGGACATTCTTGCAATAAAAGAAAGATCGGGGAAAATGAAACGGTTGCGTTAACATATGAATGTAGTGCGCTGTTCCAAAACAATTTCCCCACTAAAATGAAGGATCCTGGGAGTTTTACATTACCTTGCACAATAGGAGGGAAGATGGTCGGAAATGCGCTATGCGATTTAGGGGCAAGCATAAATCTAATGCCCCTGTCAATTTTTAAGAAGCTGGACATCAGCAACGCAAGACCAACTACTATCACAATACAGTTGGCCGATAGATCGATAAAGCTTCCTGAGGGAAAGATAGAGGATGTTCTCATGCAAGTGGACAAGTTTATCTTCCCATCAGACTTTGTCATACTGGATTACGAAGCGGATAGAGAAATCCCTATCATTTTGGGTCGCCCATTTCTCATGACAGGGCGAGCACTGATCAATGTGCAAAAAAGAGAATTGACCATCAGGGTCGACGATCAGGAAGTAAAATTTAACGTACTCAATGCATTGAAGTACCCATGTGATGTGGAAAATTTCCAATACATTGAGAAACTATGGGAAGAACCTTGGCACGAATCCCTGAAGGAAAAGCTGGAGGAAGAGGATTTTGACATCGGCGCAATGTTGGAGGAAGACTGCGTCGCAATTTTTATCTGAACGCCGCAATAATATTCATATTGAATCAAATTTTGAATCGCTCAAGTTATCTGAACGAACATCACAACACATTAAGCCATCTTTGGACGATCCACTTGTGCTAGAGTTAAAGTCGTTGCCTGTGTACATTAAGTATGCTTACTTAGGAAGTAACGACACATTACCGGTTATCATTTTCGCATCGCTTAGTAAGGAAAAAGAGGATGCGCTCATATAGATCCTAAAGAGTAACGCAAAAGCATTAGGATGGACCTTGGCAGACATTCAAGGAATCAGCCCCTCATATTGTATGCACAAGATTCGTTTGGAGGAAGGAAAGACTGGATTAGTAGAAAGGCAACGTCGCTTGAACCCTGCCATGAGGGAGGTCGTGAAAAAGGAAATAGTAAAATGGTTGGATGCATGTGGAATCTACCCAATATCTGATAGTAGCTGGGTAAGCCCAATGCAGTGTGTTCCAAAGAAAGGAGGGATGACAGTCATCACTAATGATAATAATGAATTAATTCCCACGAGAACGACTATGGGGTGGAGAATTTGTATGGATTATCGCAAGCTGAATTTGGCCACCAAAAAGGACCATTTCCAACTCCCGTTCATTGATCAGATGTTAGACAAACTTGCAAGGAATGAATTCTTCTTTTTTCTTGACGGCTATTCAGGGTACAACCAGATAGCAATTGCGCCGGAGGACCAAGACAAGACAACCTTCACGTGCCCCTTTGGTATGTTTGCATTCCGACACATGCCATTTGGACTTTGCAATGCGCCAGGCACTTTTCAACGATGCATGATGGTAATATTCTCAAATTACTTGGAGGAGTCAATCGAGGTATTCATGGATGATTTCTCAGTTTTCGGCAATAAATACGACTCCTGTTTATCCAACCTTGAAAAGGTCTTGAAGAGATGTGTAGCAACAAATCTTGTTTTGAACTGGGAAAAATGTCACTTTTTGGTGGAAGAAGGAAGAATTCTGGGTCACAAAATCTCTAAGGCCGGTTTGGAAGTTGATCAGGCAAAGATTGACGCAATTTCTAAGTTTCCCCCACCAGTGAACGTAAAAACACTTAGGAGCTTTCTGGGACACGTTGGGTTTTATAGAAGATTTATTCACAACTTCTCCCAGATCGCAAGGCCCCTGAGGGCACTACTGGAAGCTGACCGAGAATAAAATTTTGATGACGCATGCACCAAAGCATTCAACACATTGAAAGATACGCTCATCTCCGCACTTATTTGATTGCACTAGATTGGACGCAACCATTTGCATTGATGTGCGATGCTAATGGATATGTTGTGGGTGCAGTTTTGAGTCAGTGCAAGGATAAGGTATTGCATCCTATTTATTATGCAAGCAAAACATTGAATGATGCACAGGAAAACTATACAACCACAAAGAAGGAAATGCTCGCAGTGCTATTTTCACTGGAGAAATTCCAACAATACTTAATCGAAACAAACGTTGTGTGTATACAGATCACTCTACGATCAAGTACTTGATGAAAAAGAAGGATGCAAAACCAAGGCTTATATGTGGGTGTTGCTACTGCAAGAGTTTGACCTAGAGATCAAAGACCGAAAGAGCACCGAGAACCAAGTCACGGATCATTTATCAAGATTGGAGAATTGCGAGGTTCAAGGGACAGGAAAAGATATCAAGGAAAGATTCCCTGACGAGCTGCTAATGGCAGTCAACGTTAATATTCCCTAGTATGTGGACATATTAAACTTCATCGTTTGCAGTCAAGTACCAGATGACTACAATTAACAGCAGAAGAAAAAGCTAAGGCATGATCATATATTACGTTGATGCGTTCCTGAGCATGAAGTCAAGCACATTTTAGAGCTTTGTCATGAGTCTTCATATGGAGGACATTTTAGGGGACAGCGGACTGCAGCAAAGGTCCTACAATGTGGCTACTTCTAGCCAACATTGTTTAAGGATGCTCATGCCATGTTGAACAATGCGACAGATGTCAGAGAACGGGGAATATGTCAAAAAGAAATGAAATGCCACTGACATCAATCTTAGAAGTGGAATTATTTGATGTTTGGGGAATTGACTTCAAGGGCCCATTTCCACCATCCGAAGGTCTCTACTATATTCTGGTCGCGGTTGACTATGTATCAAAATGGGTTGAGGCCATCGCATGTGCCAAGAATGATGCGGCCACAGTAGCGAAGTTTTTGAAGAAGAACATTTTTGCTCCGTATGGGACGCCACGAGCCTTAATCAGCGATGAGGGCTCTCACTTTATCAACCGCATAATTGGCAACCTGTTGACTAAATTCAACGTCAGCCATCGAGTTGTGACTGCATATCACCCACAGACTAGGCGGAAATTTCTAACAGAGAGATCAAAACGATCTTGGAGAAGGTAGTCAGTACTTCCAGGAAGGATTGGTCACCCAAGCTTGATGAAGCATTGTGGGCATACAGGACTGCGTATAAAACACCAACTGGCATGTCCCTGTACGCCCTGGTCTTTGGAAAAGCTTGCCATCTGCCGCTCGAGTTGGAACATAAGGCAATGTGGGCATGTAAAAAGCTGAAGTTTGATTTAGCAAGAACGGGGAAAGTTCAGAAGCTACAATTGAATCAGCTGGTCAAATGGCGACAAGACGCCTACGAAAATACCAAGATCTATAAGGAGAAAACCAAGAAATGGCATGACGACCGCATAAACAACCGAACTTTCACCGAAGGTCAACAGGTATTATTATTTAACGCTTGTTTGCTGTTGTTCCCAGGAAAGTTGAAGTCAAGCTGGTCTGAGCCATTCCGAATCAAGACAATCTTTCCTCACGGCGCAATAGAACTAACAACTTTAGATGGGAACAGCGCGTTTAAGGTCAATGGTCAGCGGATTAAGCCTTACTATGGAGGCAACTTCGAACGACGCATGGACACCATTGACTTGGGCAAGTAGGATTAAACCGCTTGCGAGGGAAGTGATTGTGGTAATTCTAAAACATCTGACAATCAGCATCCCTATCTATGTTTACATGCTTTCTCTCCAGTTTTCTTTTATCGCCTTCTAAATGCCTCTATTTACTACTTATTAGAATTAGTTTTTAATGCTTTCTGCGTTTCCTTTCAATATACTTTCGTATGTATTTCTATTCCTTAGATTTAGTAGCACCGTTCGTGAATTTTTGTGAATGACTAGATGAAGCATTAAACACCGTAAAGTCCTTTTTGACTTGCGTTTTAGATGAATTGAAAAGAACAATAAATACTGATATAAAATGCTATGATGAGTACATTGTGAGTTAACAAGAGACACTTCGCGTCCATTACACTCAAATACATTGCGTTGATGGGTGTGTTGTGCGCGTATGTGTCCTTTGCCCATCCTTAGCTAAATGCACTATGTTGAGGTATCCTCCAGAAATGTGTTAGTTAAGGGGTGTGTTGCGGGGGTGCATGCGTTGTTTCCCGTCCTATTAGGAGCGCGGTGCCACTTTTTAGCGTGCACCCATTTGAATCAAATTTATTCGTTTACTAGTTAATCAAATTCTTTGATTCTTGTACAGGCACACAATTTTGTATTGCATTAATTTGTAATTAGTTGTATATTTTGTTAATATTCAATACAATGAGTACATATTCACTCCCCTTTTTGCCTGTGCCTTTCTCCTTATCATCCTTTGTCAATATTTGCAATGTTCTGAATCTTTTACTTTTGTGTTCTTCATTGCGTTGCTATAATGTAATATATGTTTATACTTAGAAACATTTCCCATACTTTGTAAATTCTAACTAACACTCAGTTAATTCTTAGTTTAACAGTACTTTACCTTTTATCTTTCAAAGTTCTTCTCAAACCTTCTTTTTGAAAATTTTCTTCTAAGTGTTTGTCTAGTCTATCCAAACAACGCAATGAGGACCTTGTTCATCTTTAAATTTGGGGGTAGGGAAGGTCTGAGCAGATGAAATCAAGAATATGCAGTATTTAAGAAAATGCGTTCATTTTCTGTCAAATATATATATATATATATATATATAGTATATATATATATGCAAGAGACAACTCCTCTGAATATCATGAGTTAAAGTTGAGATTGGCACACAACCGTAGTTGGATGTTGGCATGACAACCGTGGGGGCAGGCCAAAACAAAGAGTGTAACCATGACCAGCTGTCTCTAGTAAATGACGCAAAAGCTTTGACCACTGTATACAGATATATCAAGTGTTTTGACAAGAAGAGATAAACATTCTATTTTGAAAAAACTAGAAAAGTATCTTTGAGCAAAGTTTTGTTATATAGAAGAATAAAGTAGGGCTTATTAAGAATTAGCAAGGATAGGAAGAAATTACGATGTTAAGTAATGTGCCTAAGAGTAACATTCGGAGCAACCAATTGACGCAGAAATATAGGATAGGAATTGAGCTTCATTGCCTTAGTAGAAGATATGCTTGAGGACAAGTATATATCTAAATTTGGGGGTGTGATAACTTGTAGAAATACAAGTTATTTGTACTATCTTATCTAGATATTGCGGTCAAAAGAGATTAAATATGCGCTAATTGTATGGAAATTAGCTTAGTAATACAATAATTATGAATTATCACAATTACACCAACTAACATCGTTAAGATGGAAGAAAAGGAGATTTCTACTATGTTTTGCGGGAAACCAAGTCACCACTTGCGATCAAGGCCCAAGAAGAACTGACTAACGCATCTCTGTCACATTGCACCGGTCAATCAAGACGATTAACGCAATGACGGCGCAATGCAACAATCGATCCAACTAAGCAGCTATGCGGTAATAAAAATAACACTGCATGCGAACACTCGATCAAAAGATGCAGCTAAGCAATGCAAAAGCGAAGGATTGTGACACGTGTACAACTAACGGTTGTGCAGATTCAACAGTCTAATTGCATAATAGAAGGAATAATATCCCTCCATCTTTGGAATTTTCATAACAACAAGTGGGGACCACAAGGCCAGAGTCAAAGATCTTCACCTATAAATACCCCATAGAATTCACAGAAAAAGGTGACTCGATACGGGGCTAATTGCTGCTAGTATATTGAGAGAAAGTCTGAGCTGAGTGCTAAACTAAAGAAATCCGGGAAGAAGAAGAGGCAAGGACGAGAGGTGAGTCTCAGTGTTCATCTGCTAGATCCCCGCTGCGAAGCTCTTTTACTCAGATCCCTATTACCAATTGAGTAAGCCTAAGAAGGAAGCTCATCCATCCGTCCAATCCATCCAATCCGGCAAGCAAATCTCCATCCAAATCGGTGTCGAGACATTGGTGCTATTTGTATCTAATCTATCTCTTTTCATCATTAGTTCATCTTTTTTATCTCTACATTCACACACCATGTATCAGACGCTAAATAGATATATTGAATGTCTTGATCGCTTTCATCATCACTTCTCTATCTATTTCCGTTCCTCCGTTTATCACTTTCTTCATGAAGTGTTCTTAATCCCCCGGTAGTTAATATGAATTAAACGAGTACTTAATCTGTGCTAAAGAGATAAATTGCATTTAGCTAAGGCATGCTAGACGACATCTTCACCTGTGAGAGCAGAAGTGAAGATGTCATTCTGATCTATCGAGAGAAGGTCAGAAGAATGCGTTAACTAGAGCGAGTAGTACTTCCAGACAAGGAAGCAACTTTGCGTTCATTACATTCGCCTCTATTTCACCACAGACATGTGGGAACGCGGCCAATCACTGAAAGGTGTACGCTAAGGGAAAAACGGAACTGTACTTATCACTTCAACGCAATTAAGAACTTGCGATGGTTATATTAGTTATCTTTCTGTTCTGTTTCATACATAAGACTTGCCGCCGCATTACATGATCTTTGTAGAATCTTCACAACCAGCCTTGACCTCAGTATCTTGTATCATGAAGCCTGTATCTTGTACCATTTTAGCTTAGGTTTACTGCACTCTATTTTATTATCGCATTTTTTTACTGCTTTCCTTACTTTATCGCAATTTTTATATACTTGCACAACTATACTTTTAAAGATTGAAAAACCTGGTCGCATGTATAATAAACATAATGCAATAACCTCAAACATTCCCTGTGTTCGACCTCGAAACACACCGAGAAACTTGCGATGGAATTATACTTGGTTCCAACGTAAGGAAACTTGTGACAAGCATAGCATACTACAAAAACATCTATTACTAACGCATATCTAGAAGTAGTATTGCATGAATTAAGTCAAGTCAAGCCATTATTGCATAACATTGGACTTGAACTGTGCGTGTATGTCATCGCATAAATCCAGCGTTACAAGTTTGTGGCAACATGAGCTTATAGCACATCATCTAAGCATCGCATACATTTTGCGTTCATCAAGTCACAACCGACTAAAACAAGGAACAGACAATTAAAGCATATACTCATAATTAAATTATGACAAAATAATTTCACATATATAGTCGGTCCCTTTTACAAGATACCTAGCACAATATTAATGTCTAGTCTTTGGGCACTCCACTATGTTGTTGCTAGCAAATAACACTATTTTTGTTTTGGATCTTTCATTTTGGACCCATTTTTTCTGACAACAACTATAAATGGTACTCTCAATGTAGTAATCAAATTATTGATAATAAACTCTATCGAAAAATTGTCTTTCTATGAACCGACTATTTTTCACATGAGTAATCCTTATAATTATCACATACCCATTACCACATGCATACCTACAATTTGGTCAAATAAATATCTTCCTTTGGGTCGATAATCATCTGCATACAACAAATCTTATATTTTAGAATTAAACTAATTTAAATAACGGAGGCTACTTTGGTAACATATAATTTTGACGAGTTCAATCTAAAATAGAAGACACGATAATATAATAATATCATTATACAAAAAATAATTGAAGAAGAACACCAAATAGTCTTTACCAAAATTCACCCAGTAATTACATATATAGAATACAATTAATGCAACATAACATGTGAATATCACCAAAAATTATAAATCAAATTTAAATTTGAATTTGAATTTACTGAATTCGTCGATTATACCCCTATAACCCTAATTAGGACTCCAAAAAGGCCCAATTTTAGACCAACTTCCGCAACAATTACACCTACAGAAGGTGAATTCAGTTCTAGGGGAATCCATGACAACAATGGCAGGCAATTAGTCAGAAGCTTTTAATGACGCACAAAATATGACGACAGTAGCGCCCTATACAAAAACCTCTTGGGTTTGCACTCCAAATTCCATCTTTTACCTTTGTTCTAAGACTTTTTCACATAAAAAATTATCACAAATAACAAGGACTTACAAGACTCGAATTATAAACAATTTGTCCAAAATAACGGACCCGAACAATGATCAAATCAACATTAAACTGTAAGTCTATGATGCCAAAAAAAAAAAACACAAAAACATTTACTATGCAACCCCCAAACCTTTTTTTTTTTTTACCAAAAACTAAATAAAAAAGCAATGATAAACAATTTTTTTAAAAAATATATGACAATCTAAAATGAAATACATGTCCTGATACCACTTGTTAGCATAATTATTTTAAATCTATATCGAATAGATTAATCTTTAGATCTTTCATGTCAAATTGCCAAGAATAAATAGAATTCCATTGAGATTGATGATAGCTTTGACAAAATTCAAGAGAGACAGAATGCATATTGTTTTGGTATATTTGGGATCATAGCCCTAGGATTTCTTTATATACTAGTTTAATTAGAGTTTTCATTAAACCCTAATTAACTAAGAATGGACTTTTACATATTAAGTCCATACTCAATTAGAAATTTAAGGCTTTAATTAAATAGATCACATAATAGAGCCCAAACTAATAAAATAACCCAATGTAATAAAATATTAATTCATATATATTGTTCATATTTTATTATACGTATTATTATTTAAAATACGTCTAACAAGGGAAGGATACAAAGGGCGGTTTCAAAGTTTAAAAAAAATCAGAACATGTTTGCCCATTTTGAAAAATATTCCTGATGTTTGTTATTTTTAAAATATTTTGAGTGAATTTGCCATTTAAGACCATTCTCTTAATATTTTTTTCATATAAAGGTATACAATGTGTATATGTTTTTAAAACTTATAATGAAAATGCTTATAACTAAGAAAATGGATTTAAAAATTTCAACAATAACTAACAATATGGACTAAATTTATAATGTATTGAACGTATAAGAACTAAAATTAGACATTTGAAAGTACATATATCAAACAAACTCTAATATTAAGAGACCAAAATAGTATTTTAACTTAAAATATATTAAGCCAAAATCTAATAGTATTATATTATCAATATCTCAATCATATATTTGCATAATTCTTTTTATTTTAGTATAACAACTACGGAGATGAGGGATCAAACTTTCAATCTCTAAAGAAGAAGTTCATGTCAATTATTGTTGATAGCTCACTTTTGGTACATTATTCTCTTTAATATTTAGGTTCATTATTTTTCTAGACTAGTTACGTAGAATGCAACTTCACCGATCAATGTGTATTATATAAAGATAAAATTTTAGGAATTAGTCATCTCTTTGGCTCATTAAATAGAGTTTTCTCTCTATCAAGAATACCAAATCAAGTTCTTAAGTCAAAACGAGCATGACTAAATTGTCATTCAAGTATATGGGTAACTACGAGGTCCGTGGTTTAAATCCCCTCACCTCAGTTATTGTATTAAAAAAATTGAATTCTTAAAGAAATCATCCAAAAAAGGGAGAGACACACAATTCGTTACGAGATCAATATCATGGATCTCTAACTTATGTTATAGTAAAAATAACCTAATCTGAAGATGTTTGCTTTTGTGGAATTATACAATGTTAGAATTTTAATATAACCATGGGTAAAACAACCAATTCCATTACTTTTTTAATTCACCTATTCTTCTTCATAAATAAATTATATATAATAAATTTAATTAGAAAATTTGAAAGATTCAAGTTTCCAATTTAATTGAAGTTATTAATGCTTTAATTGGATGTGCATATACTTGTTGAAGGGTCAAATCCAATCAAACTTGCTTTTGGCTGCTTGAGAATTTGGCTTTATCACACTCGATAGCGGAGAACTTTATGATCACTATTGGGTATAGCAGGTTCAAGTCCTGCTATACCCAAACTTACCTTACACGAGACTCTTTTTAAAGGATGCGTAGTAGCGTCTACCTCGGACTATCGACATCATACGCTCTACTGAAATAGATTTCGCGGAAAACCAGCCGGGTTCCATCTAAATCAACCAAATCAATGTTTCCTGGGACTTTGTGGAGCAAGTTCAACCATTGATCAAGAATTTCGATTTTTGACATTAAATTATGCATATATCCGGGACCTACGCTTTGTTATTGTGATTTGTATTATTTACTTCTCCTATACCTGGCTGCTTCTCGCTCACCAAAGCTACGGATCGGTCGGATTAACCCCGAAAAAAGTGATCCAAAAATGGATTTGACCTAAAGTTTCAGGGTATGTCCGACCAAAGATTTTACCCACCCAATAGTGAAATCCTGCAAATAAAGCAAAAACAGCTCTCATAGAAAGTGCGCGCTACGGCTTACGCAGTTGATCGGATCAGATAGCCGGCTCAAATTCCGATCAACAAATCCAGTCAAATTAATTCAGTAGCAATTGACTTGTATTCTTTTTTTTTTTTTTTTTTTTATGTGGAAGATTTGAAGTACAATCTCCGACTTTATTGAGCTAAAAATTAATATTTTCTATGAAAGTTAAAGTTATTTTAAAAAAAAAATGTATATTATTACTATATATTGGTACATTTTTGTTATTTTATTATTCACAGATTATATAGTTTTTCATGCACCTTACACGTGAACTTATATTATATTTAAAAGAGGTTGTATATTTGATATCGGAATAGGAAAGAATTCCTTTTCCTTCCTCTCCATTATCGTGATATGGTATCAGAGCAATAATCCACCCTTCCAATTTTTCATTCCCTCCCTTTTCTTGGATTTTTATATTCCTTCATTTTATAAATAAAGATAAAATTGTTATTTTCTTAGAAATACATACCAAAAATTAAAATTTTATAAGTACATCCATCAAAGTAGACAAATTTGTATATAAAATTTTTTTGCTAAATTCTAAAAAAATACCCTTAAACTTTATAATTTTGTGTCAAAAATATTCCTGTATATTCAGCAATTTCAAATATCCTTAAATTTTTTTAAAAAAATAAAAATATCATATTGTTAGTTGAATGAAAACCGTTAAAGTTTTGTTTCAAAAGTACCAGATTTTTAAAAATTTCAAAAATATACCCCAACTTTAAAAAAGTTAAAAAAAATAAATTCATCGTTATCATATGACAAAACCTTTAATATCTCATTGCAAAAATAATTTTAAAATTAAAAAAAAAAATCTAAAATAATCTCACCGTTATAGTGATCAATTTGTTTGAAGGTTTTTAAGTTAAAAAATAACCATTTTTAAAACAAACTATATAGATATCCTCATTTCTTTTTCATATAGATACACTCATGTTTCTCAATTTTTCAATTCTTAGCTTACATCAATTTTCTTAGCGGTGAAATAAAAACCAGAATTTTAAATTAAAGTATAAAATCTCACACATTTTCAAAATCAAAATCTCCACTTAAAACATACCAAAATGATAAATAGTAAGATAAAGAAATGTATTTGGTTATCAACACATACTTAACTACTAACATAATTTTGTTAAAACATTTAAATCCTTAAAATTTCGTAGTGTTTCCTTTAATTTTGTTTTTCTTATTATAGTCTGTGTACGTTAATTGAAGTGTACAGTTGTAATTATTTATTTTAGATAAACAAATGTCAAATAATTAATATAAAAGGGAGTAAAAGAGTATTGAAGAATGGTGGGGAGAAAAGAATGGAAAATAAAAAAGTAAGATGGTATTAATCGTTTTTGTTCATGTAACACTAAAGGTATATATTTATTAACTTTCTTTGAAGTCTTAGAGTATTTTTAAAATTTTTGAAAATTCGAAATATTTTCTATATAAAATATAATAGTATTTTTGAACTCATATTAGAAATTTAAAGATATGAAATTTTTGAAAGTTCAGGTAATGGTAAACTAAAAAAAGGGAGAAATAAATAAAGAAAAAGTGGAGAACAGACAAGAAAAATATTTTAAAAAAATTACCAAAAAATTGGGAAGAAAACATGAAGAAGATGAGGGGAAAGAGGAAAAAGAGAGAGAGAAAGAGAGAAGGGAGAGAAGAGAGAAGAAATAAATAATGATGATTATTTGGAGTTGGGAAAATATGTGAGAATAAAATTTATTATTATTTCACAAATACCAAAATAGTTTTTGAGAAAATCACTAATTTTGGGCATTAAATATGATATAATCACACATCACTCCTTTTCCCACTACCATATGCAAGTTATTTTAAAATATGTTAAATCCTGGAAGAGGTACACAATATTATAGGACTAAATTATGGATAAGGTACATAATTTTAGTCCACATGAAATACCATTTGTCACGGTCATATTTGTTCGGGACATGTTGTCCATAGTTACATATCTGCCTCTACCTTTTTTACTATGTTTTCATCCTATGTATTTCTTTTTGGTAGGTAGTTTACTTTTTATGTACTTTTCTTAGTGTGTGTGACCGCTTGCCCATTTCCATATAGAAAGATATACTTTTGTTCAGAATGTACTATATGGGGTATGACTAGATGTCTACAGGGCGGGGCGGGCCGTATTTAATTTTCTTTAACATTTTTTTAATTTCAATTAAATATATATTTTTTTTACAATTCTTTAAATATTTTCAAGGAAATTTTCATTTAAATGAAATATTATCAATTTTACTAATTAAAATAATAATACACATGCAATTTAAAAATATAATTAAAATGCTAAATTCTCATAATTTATAAAAATTAAAATTCAACAATTAGATGATCCTATTTTAAATATTACAACATCTAAAGAAGTAAAGTAATAAAAATCTTGAACTTACATAATTAAAATATCCATAATTATCTTAGTAAAATCTACAATATTAAAATATATATATATATATATATTAGATTTGGATTGGCTAGCTTGTTTTAGGGCGAGAAGCACAATCGCCTCGAGACCCTTATAAAGGTGCGATTGTGACACCATGCATGCAACTCTTGTCAGGATCACGTCAGGTCGGCTACCACCTAATGTTGGTACTCGATTTAGCCCTCTAAAATTGTGTATCCTATCTACGATCCGATCATATTTTTGTTAATAATTTCCACTTTAATTCTGTTTCTGGAATTTATTTTTTAAACTACATTGTTTTTTTAATAGAAAATTGTCATTATCCTAATTTTGTCACTTAAAAAAAGAAAAAGTAACATACGGTTGAAATTAACCAATGATTACATGATGACAAATACATATATAGAGTAGGAATTTATCCGAATCGTGAAAGTCTCAATTTAATCAACGTGTCTAAATATTGTTCTTTTAGATTTAATTTAGACAAAGCATCCCAATCTCTACTACGTTTGATAATAGGTTTATTTTCTGTTTTGAAATTTGCACCGGTTGTTTTCCATAATTTCATAACATGATTTTCACCGTTCTTAAAATACTTAAATTATTAATCAAGTTATTAAAACAAGAACCAATTTTTTAAAACTATTTTTTTAAGATTTCGTTTGGTAATAATTTTGTTTTTAGTTTTTTATTTTTAAAAATTAACCCTACTTTTTCCTCCTCATTTCTTGAGATTTGAATCTTTTCTAAGTACATTGGTTGAATTTTTAGACAAAATTTAAAAGCTATTTTTTTTTTAGTTCTCAAATTTTTGTTTGGTTTTTTAAATCATTGGTAAAAAGTAGATAATAAAGAAAAAAAAATTAGAGATAGAAATAGTGTCTATAAACTTAATTTTCAAAAATAAAAAATAAAAATCAAATGATTAGCGAACATGATAAGTTTTAAAATTTTAATTTGGTTTTGAAAACATTGGGAAAAAGTGAAAAAACAAAATTTATAAGTAGAATTGTAGAATTAGGTGTTTAAATCGTGTACCGGGTACATGATTACACCTAAATTGTGTACCGGATACACGATAAGGCCTAAATCGTATATCGGGTACAAGAGTACCTGACCACCTGGCATGCCCAGTTTATCGTGGCAGTCATGTAGGTTTGACTGAGGGAATCGTGTACCGGGTACACGATTTCCACGCCTTAAAACCTCCGCCCGAACCTTTCTTCTTCCTCNGTTTGACTGAGGGAATCGTGTACCGGGTACACGATTTCCACGCCTTAAAACCTCCGCCCGAACCTTTCTTCTTCCTCACCGAAACGGCTATTCTTCTTCCTCACTTCCAGTTATAATCGTTTTCCCTCACCGAGACCATCTATTCCTCCCTTCTACTTATCAAAATCTCGTTGATTTTCTTCACCGAGGCCTCTATTTCACCAAAATCTTCCAAATTTTCAATTTTGCTCGACTTTCAGTCCTCTATTTGATCCTCACCGAATCCTCCATTGTAGCGGTCGTGTTGCTCGATTTTCCTACATTTTTTGCTGCCAAATTTTGCTTGGTATATTTCTTTTATGTATGTATAGTTTACGTATAGTGTATTATATAGTTTATGTATAGTTTATGTTGTATAGTTTTGTGTATGATTTAGTTTATATATAGCTTGTGTGTGATTTAGTTTATATATAGTTTGTGTATGATTTAGTTTATGTATAGTTTATGTATGATCTAGTTTATGTATTATTTAGTTTATGTATAGTTTATGTATGTTTTTGGGCTGATCTTACATTTTTTTTATTTGTTTGGATTGATTTAAACTTAGAAATCTTATATGTATAGCTTATGTATGATTTAGTGTATGTATGATTGATTTAAACTTAGAAAACTTAGAAAAGTTAGAAATTAGAGTTTGTTGGGTTGACAGGGTAGCCACCCACATATTACGTGCTTACCACTTGTTTTATTTATTATTATTAATATTTTAGTTATTTTCAAAATAGGATTTTTTTTTCTTGTTTTACGGAACTCATTTCATATGATGGTTAAAATAATCAAGAAAGTTCTTATAAGTACAACACAGAGAAATGGAAACTTTTTGATATATCGGCCGGTATCCCTATCAATAATTATCTAGGAGAAATTAACATATTTTTTGTCAACTATAACAGTTGAAAAAAACATAATAAATATGTTGATGCGTCCTGAAGATTTAGTAATTCTTGAACCTGAAAATGATTTAGTAATGAACCTAGTATTTATGATGAATTTATTTAATAAACTTATTTTATGTAATTGTATTTTCTTATGTACTTTTTATGTATCTTTTATGTTATCGATTCTATTATGTAATACAATTTGAACTTTTTAGGTAATGAAGCCGGGTCCTTCTAATCCTGTACAATTGTACCAACAAAAAAACGCATCGTTCACAGACAGTATGGGATAGTTCTTCCACTATAGTGTTGAGTTGTCGGAGGAGGGAGTCGACTACACAACATACTATCCCATTTGATCACTACATTATTCCATATGTTCAGGAGGCGGGTTTTCTTGGGGTTGCATGGATTGGTTTCATCCAACTTGATTGGTACCTGATTACTGCTTTAGTTGAGCACTGGAGACTGAGACCCACACATTTCGCATGCCTATGGGGAATGCACTATTACACTGTAGGATGTTGCCGTACAATTTGGGTTAAGAGTGGACGGGCAACCACTGACAAACACACTACAATATGACTGGAAGAACGTTTTTTAGGCGGGTTTTCTTGGGGTTGCACAGATTCGTTTCATCCAGCTTGATTGGCACCTGATTACTGCTCTAGTTAAGCACTGGAGACTGAGACCCACACATTTCACATGCCTGTGGGGAATGCACTATTACGCTGTAAGATGTTGCCATACAATTTGGGTTAAGAGTGGATGGGCAACCACTGACAAGCTCACTACAGTATGACTGGAAGAACGTTTTTTAAGAGCTCTTAGGCGTTCTACCAGAGGATCTGAAGGGATCAAGATTGAGTATCCCTTGGTTGGCATCCCAGTTTCCCGAATTACCTCCCGATGCTGACGATCAGCGTACGTAGGTACGCACGAGCATACATCCTGCAGCTTATTGGAGAATTTTTATTTGCCGACAAGTCAAATACTCTGGTGCATCTCCATGTCTCCTCCCATTCATTCTTCTATTTCGAGCATGCCTGGTACCGTACTTCGTGGGGATGTGTGCATGTCTTGCATGGTGTTCAGAGAACTTTGTCGGGCTTTTCCAAATGCACAAGCGTTGGAATCGGGGCCCACTGATACTATTACAATTATGGGCTTTATAATCGATTTCCAATTGTATGCACCATAAGTCCAACTACAGGCCCAGATTCATCGTCCACATTTAGTGTCAGGTATTATTTGTTTTTATATATTTATTTCGTTACCATTTTATGTAAGAATATAAATTAATTGTATTTTTTATAATTTTAGATGGAGTCGGTGTATTAGCTGCCTCTGAATAGTCCAGGAAATATATTGCTCGTGTACAGAAATATTCCAACATTGCTGACGCTCAATCAGGTAGTAAATATTAATATAAATGAATATTTAAAAAATTTATATGTTATACTTTTTTTTTTTTTTTTTTTTTTGGTCAGGTCCCATTTGGACCACCCATAAGCTCGCCACAGATTTGTGTCATTTTTAACCTGATTTATTGTTCGTGATGGGTGAAGAACAATCCTGGTTGACTGGTTAGCCCTCCTTAATATGCTTCCATATAAGTAAGAGTGGCAATCCATCCAGAATCGTTGTTGAGACAGTTTCGGTATGCGACATAACGATACCTTCATTGTTCTATACACTCCCAGATACTAGCACCAGATTCGATTTAAAGAGGTAGGCAACGACCAAGACCTGACATCGGAATCCATGCGGAGTAATTTATCCTACTGGCATGGACGACGTGTCGTGGTGCACAAGGAGAATTAACAGATGGGCAGCTGTATAGACGACTACTTTCCCTTGGTAACAATTCGTCACAAGCGCGTTTATCTCACCAGCGGTGCTTCTATTAATTGCATGTAAGATATTTAAACAGGACACTTTTCATATATAATAATAAATATTGTTTAATATTTTTTTATTCTATAGAATAATTTTATCGGCGATGTTCAACAATATTCAGTGCAGAACAACCTACCAGAATTGGGTTTAATGTGTCAGCAAACATTGATCAACGTAGAAAGTATTATTCAACAAACAAGACGACTCAATGTTGCTGACACCGATCGAAGACGTATTCGTCGTAGACGACAGCGACAATGGGGTGAATCTAATTTAGAGGAACACGAAGACAACCCCCATGAGGAGTAAGGGCCGAGGGGGTCGTTTTTAAATCTCACATTGTATCATTTTCAAATTGGAAATATCAAAAGAACTAATTGTAAATATTCTTTAATATCATGATTTTTTTTTTTAAATATGAGTGCAAGATGTTTTCATTGTAGATTAAATATATAATTAAGTTTAATAATGAAAGAACTAAGTTTAATAATTAAGTTTAACAATTAAAAAAAATTATAAGCAATAATGAAGGAATTAAGTTAAGTTTAACAATTAACTTTAAAAAAAAATTATAAGCGAATCGTGTACCGGGTACATGAGTTCACTGACCGGTCAACCAGTCAGTTGACCACGACCATTGTACTAGATTAAATGGTACTCATGTACCCGGTACACGAGTATGTCACATGAAAATCGTGTACCAAGTACACGATTCAACTACCCTAAATCTGTCAATACTTTCCCAAAACACCTATTTTTTAAAATATTTTCCCCAACCTTATTTTTATCATTATTTATTAAAATAACATTATTTTTAAAAAAAATCCAATTTTCACTTATGGTGTGTTTGGAATATGTTTTTAAATGTTTAATTTTATATTAAAAAAATCATTTTGGAACAAATTTGAGTGGCAACTATCCAAAATAACTTTTGAAATAAATTTAAAATGTATTTTAAACACTTTTTTTTAATCAAAAGTGTTTAAATAAAAATGATTTTTTTGAAAAATATTTTTTTCTAGAAAATCCAAACAGACCCTTAATTTAGAGAAATTGGTTAATTTAGATGTATTGATTGCATCAATTTATAACCGGGCAAGTTAAATGAGTGCTTTAGTACTTGTTTCTATTATTATTATAGAAAATATTTAAATTTGTCATTCGCTTTAAAAATAATTTTGAACTTTTGAAATTTCATTAATACTCTTGAACTTAAAAAAATATATTAAAAAATTAAAAAATACCCATACTATAATTTTTGTTGATAACTATTAAATTTTTTCTTTAAAATATTCTCGAAGTTTCAAAGTTGTTCTCAAACTTTTTTTAAAAAGAAAATAAAAACTAAAGAAAAAATCGTTTTTTATTACAAAATTACCTCTAAACTTTTAAAAGTTTGCATTGATATTCTTAATCGTTGAAAATAAAAGTTGAAAAAAGCTCTCACAATTAATACAGATAAGAAAATGGTTTATCTAGATTTTAGTTCACCTCTATATTCTATTTACTCTCTCTCTTGTATTTTAATCTATTGTCTACTAATCCTTCTCTATTTTCACTCTCTTCATCAATATTATCTTAGTTGTAGGCATGAAGACTTAGTTGATCATTTTTGCCGTTCAAATTAGTTTATTACTATGATTAATTAAGAAGGTTATCCATTTCTTTTGAAGGTCCTTTTTTAGTTTTGCAACTCATTGTGTTGCTCGGCTTTTTAAGTGAAAGATTTTGATTCTAAAATTTTTTGAGATTGTTGGAGATTTTATTATTTAACTTAAAGTTTTTTATTTTATCTTGTTTGGTTACCAAGAAAATGTTTGGTTACCAAGAAAATTGAGGTAAGAATTGGACAAATGTTAGCAAAAATAAGAATATCAAATTGGTTCTTTCCTCACTCAATATAACTTCAAAGAAATTAATGACATCCTTCAATCTAAAAAAAGGTCAAGAGCATCAGTGCAACAATTGAAATTTAGTCGTTGTACTCTTAAAATGTGACTATTTTGAAAGTCACTTTTTTAAAGTACAACAATGAAAAATGAATCAAAACTGAATGTATATAAGGAAGAGAATGAAAAATTTGAAAGTATAGGAAATTAAAATAAACCAATTAAAAATATAGAGATAAAAATGAATATTTTGAAAGTCAACAAAAATAGGGGTGTAGAGTGGTTATTCGAAGTCCATTTTCCTACCAAACTGCCACCAATCCGACTATGATTGGTTTAGTAAATATTTAAACTGAACCCGACCGTCAAGGAGTGCAAACTGTTCCTCGTTTGGTCGTTCAGTTTTGGTCGATTTAATTCTTAAAAAAAAAAGTATCGTTTTGGATTTTTTCCAACCCAATGCCAACCGAGTCTCTCCTCTTCTTTCATCGATCGGTTAGGATTCGGTTGGTTTTGGTAGACCGACTCTACTTTTCAGTCCATCATGTTTACCTCTACATAAAATATGAGAATATAAATTTATATATATATATATATATAGTAATACTACTTTTAAACATAATTTAATATTGGTAATAAAGGATAAATTAAATTATTATTAATTATTAACATTTTCACATCGAGATTTGAAAGTTGGGTTGGAATTTGGGAATGGAAACCCCAAAATCCTGAAATGAAATAAAACGAAATCAAATAAAATTCCTTCCACATACAACGAAATCAAACAAAATTCAAAACCCATAAACGAATTTATTCATTCTGAGAGAGGGTGAAAGAAGAAAGCAAAAAAAGATAAGAAACGGGCATGGAGAAACGACGTCGTATTCATTGTCCCAAGACCAGCGAAGGCCGATACGGAGGAGCTTACAGAGCTTTAGCGGCGACGGTCATGGCTGCAATTTCTCTGATTTGAGCTTACAGAGTCGTCGTGATGCCGGCCGCCGGCGAACGTGGGCGGTGGGCTTGGATCGGAATGTTGATATTTGAGATTCTGTTTGGTCCGTATTGGATTCTCACTCAATCTGTTCGTTGGACTAAATTTAAAATGTATCAAAAAGCATAAAATCTAATCATTTTGAGATGATAAACTAAGTTTAGTTAAACGATAATTGACATTTTTTTTTTAAAATACGTGTTATATTTTAATTTAAATTTCAAATTATCTTTAATTTGGATATTTAGATTATTATTTCTTTTAGTATAACAACTATAGAGATGAGATCAAATCTTCAACCTCTTTAAAAAAAATGTCATGTCAATTACCGTTGAGCAAAACTTACTTTTGTTACAATATTCTCTTTAATATTTAGGTTCATTATTTTACTGGACTAATTAAGTAAAATGTAATTTCACCGATTGAACACTATCATGTAATGTAAATTATAAAAAGATAAAACTTTAGGGATTGATAATCTCTTTGGCTCATTAACTAGATTTTTCTCTCTATCAAAAATACCGAATCAAGTTCTTAAAGAAAGCACCCATAAAAGAAAAAAAAACCAAAAGAGACACAATTCGTTACAAGATCTATGCATAGATCAATGTATGAGTATGCTACTCTAACTCATATTATTATAAAAATAATACAATTTAAAGATCTTTGCTTTTATTGAATTATACAATGTTAAAATTGTATTATATAATCATATAAGTTAAACTTATCATTATTTAATTTTAATTTATAAAGTACTAAGTCGAGTATAACTCAATTAACATACAAATGTACTAGAAATCATGAAGTTTATAACTCGAGCCCCACCTCAAGTACACTAAAAAAAATGTAATGTATAAAGTTCAAACGTAGTTATTATTAATTCCATAGGGTAGAGTAAACATTCAACCTCTTCCATTACTTTTTTAATTCACCTATTGAGTTTAAATAAGAAAAATGAAAGAATCAAAGTTCCAATTTAATTGGAGTTATTAATATTCTTAATTGGATGTGCATATATTTATTGAAGGATTAAAAGCGAGCTTTAATTAATTTAAGGTAATTGATTTGCATTCTTTTTCTTGACGTTTGAAGATTTTGATTCACAATTTCTGTAATTCTTGTACTAAAAATTAAAGTCAGTTAAAAAAGTTTATATATTTTATAATTTTAATATTAAAAATATTAAAATTTTATAAATATAGATGAAAATGATTATTTTTTAAAAAGTATGTCGTCAAAATTAAAATTTTAAAAATATAATGACGAAAATAGCCTATTGGTATATAAACTTTTTATGTTTGCAATTATTTAAGTGGCATGTTACGTCATGATATAGAGTAGGGATTTATCTAAATAGTGAAAGTCTCCTTCTATGCGGTTGCTTTGGTTAAACGTGTGGATCCCAATTTATGCTGTCAAATTACAACAATACCCCTTAAAGGTTGAAATGCAATGAAGACAAATGTAATCTTCCTATTCTTTTGAAAGTTAACGATTGTATCCTTCGTCTTTCATAAATGTTTCAAAACCGCTATTAGAGTAAAAAAATTGTTAGAACGTCAAATGAAAAGTCGACGAGTCTCAATATTACCGTTCTTTTAGATTTAATCTAGGTTAAACATCTCAATCACTATCATGTTTGATAACATTTTTGTTTTCTATTTTGAAATTTATGCATGTTGTTTTCTATAATTTCCTACTATAATTTTCACGTTTCTTGAAAAAGCACTTGAATTATTAACCAAATTCTAAAAACAAAAATAAGTTTTTGAAAACTATTTTTCTTTTTTAGTTTTTAAGTTTTAACTTGGTTTTTTAAAACATTTGTAGAAAATGAACAACAAAACAAATAATTTATAAGTAGAATTGTAGTAGTAGTATTTATAATCTTAGTTTTCAAAAGTAAAAAGGAAAATCAAATGATCATCAAACAAAACCTAATAATTTTATAAGATTTGTTTGGGCAAATTCCTAAACTATTTTCTAACTTAGTTTAGAGAAATTAGTTAATTTAAATGAATTGATTGCACCGATTCATAATAGGGCGAGTTAATTCCATTGAATGATGTTGAATGAGAAATTTCGACTAATCATAAGTTGCCACATCATCACAATGAAAGTTCAAACTCATTGTGAAAATTATAAATTGGATCAGACAAAATAATTAAAATCGGTTGGGTCGAAAATTCAACACAATTCAAGCTCACTGTGATCTGGCCAAAGAAGAGCAACTGGGCCTAAGTCCACGTAAGGTCTATGGAAACTCTATAAATAGAAATTTTACCCATTCATTTTGGAAGGTTGAAAGAACCGAAGGCCAAAATTCTCTGAATATTTGAAGTTTTAAAGATTGAAGCTGTTTGAAGATCTGAAGAATATAACTCTTCCCCAACTTTAAAGATCTTAAGTATTTAACTTCTCTCAAGCTTTGAAGATTGAAACTCAAAAGCTCTCAAATTATAAAGACCGAAGCTCTCAAGCTCTCCAGCTTAAGGATTAGAAGATTGAAGCTCCAAATATTGATCCAAAACAATCAATAAGCCAGAAACCAAAAAAGTCAATAAACAAAGTCATAGGCCGATTCAAACTAATAAAAAAAGATCAACAACTCCAAAGGTCGATCATTGAGAAGATCATCAAGCCCAAAGACCAATCAACCAATAAAATACACAAACTTAAGAATTAAAGTTTATTTTTCAAGAGAAAGCATCCAAAGATTAAATATTAGAGATTATACTCACTATATTAAAACTAATACAAATACAAGATTCAAATTTAACGAATTAATTTTTTTCAAAAATCCTTCGAACAATTGCTTTAGTAATTGTTGTTGTTATTATTATTATTTTGTTAAATAATTAAAAATACCTTCAAATTTTGTACTTTGCTTTTAAAATAATTTCAAACTTTCAAAAGTTTCATTAGTACTCTTTAACTAAAAAAAAAAAACTAAAAAATCGTAATTTTTAATGATAACTATTAGATTTGTTTATTTTTCAAAATATTCTTAAAACTTTCAAAATTTGTCCTCATACTTCTTGTTAAAAAAACAAAAAAAAAAAAAAAAAAACTCTTACCGTTCTGTTCTATATAAATGAAGATCATTAACACCTTTTAAAAGTTGACATTAATATTCTTAAATCGTTGAAAATAAAAATCGAAAAGAACACTTACCATTAGTACATAGAAGAAAAATGATTATCGACGTTTCATTTCACCTCTATCTTCCACTTACTCTCTCTCCTTTATTTTGATCTATGGTCAAATCCTTCTCTATTTTCATTATCATCATCAATACTGTCTTATTTGTAGGGTTATTGAAAGACCATTTTTTTTTCCTTTTTATCATTTTTACAGTTCAAATTAATTTATTGTTATGATTAGCTAAGAAAGTTGTGCATGATCGAATAAAATAGTTTTTTTAAAGGTCCTTTTTTAAATTTTGATTTCGAAGCTTTCTGAGATTGTGAGGGATTTTACAATTTAATTTAAAGTTTTAGATCTTGTTTGGTTGCTAAGAAAATTGAGAAATGGTAGCAAAAATGAGAGTATCAATTTGGTTCTTTTTCCGCTCAATATAACTTCAAAAGAAATTGGTAACCTCCTTTATTTTTTTAAAATGATTAAAAGTATTAATGCAATTATTGAAATTTAGTCTCTTTACATTTTTATTTTTTTACTCACTCTTTAGTTTCATATTTATTTCAATTAAGGGGCGAAAATAGTCACTTTTTAAAATTACAAGAACCAAAATTAATCAATATGAAAAGTATAAAGATAAAAAGGAATATTTTGAAAGTCGACAAAAAGTATAAGAATCAAAATAATATTTTAACTAAATTTCTAGTAATACTACTTTTATTCATAATTTAACATGTTAATGAATGACACTATCGCAATAAACGAAAGATAGTTTGGAAAGTGGGACCTATTTTTTTCAATGTTTGTTAGGAGTGCAACAAAAAATCGAAAAATAGAAAAACTAAACCAATCCAAACCGATCCAATGGTTTGGTTCGATTTTTTAGTATAAAGTTGGACATCTTGATTTGTATTTGGACAAAACCAAAAGGTATTGCTTCCGATCAACTTTTTATTAGAAAAACCAATCAAAACCAAATAGATTTAATGGTATATATATACCCTTAAAAATAAATAATATTTTATTATTTTAATTATTATGATGTATGTATATTTGTTGTTTAGGGGAAAAAAAATCCAATTATTATGGAGCTTGTATGTTTTTTTATTTAGAAAAGTGCCAAAAAAATGTCAACTTTCAATTTATGAAAAAAGGACCCAATTTTAATTTTAAATTAGCAAAAAGGACCCATTCAAAATAAAGTGGTAATAAAAACAAAAATTGAAAGAAAAAAGGAAAATGTAAAAAATTGAGAACCAAACCAATAATGAACCAATCCAAATAAAATCAATCCAATAGTTTTGTTTTTTATTGGACATTAATTTGGATCTTTTCTTCGTAAAATCGATTGGTTTAGGTTGGTTCTTGGTTGACCTCAAAATTGACAAAATCGAACGGACTATCACCTATAATGTTTGTTATTGCTTACTGTCGTTTTGCATACGTATTGACAGGTGAGTCCAATGACGAGTGTGAAGTGATCACTTGAATTGCGTTAAGTCGTATCGTTACCGTTATGGTTATGATTATCATTATTGTTACTGTTTCAGAAAAAAAAAAAAAAAAAAAAAACTATGAATTTTATCATATTTATTGTTATCGTTACCGTAATTACTACGATAATAAATTTTACAAAATTTATCATTTTAAATAAATATGATAAAAAACGATATAATTATATTTATTATTGAGACCTAATATGATTGATGTATTAATGAAATTTGATTACGCCAATTTTCATTATAAATAGATAAAAGTGTCCTGAATTATTATTAATTATTAGAAATGGTCGACATTTCATATGGAGATTTGAAAGTAGGGTAGGGAATGGGAATGGAAACGACAAAATCTAGAAAAGATAACGTCGTTTCACTTCCACTAAGTTCCTTTCACATAAAAACAAATCAAATAAAACTCAAAAACCCATGAAACTCATTTATTCATTCTAAGAGATAGAGAGAGAAAGAAGAAAGCAAAAAGAGATGAGAAACGAGCATGGAGAAACGACGTCGTATTCCTTGTTCGAGATCAGAGAAGGCCGATACAAAGGAGCCCACAGAGCTTTTGCGGCGACGGTCATGGCTGCAATTTCTCTGATTTGGGCTTACAGAGCCGCCGTGATGCCGGCCGCCGGCGAACCTGCACGGTGGGCTTGGATCGGGATGTTTATATCTGAGATTCTGTTTGGTCTGTATTGGATTCTCACTCAATCTGTTCGTTGGCGTATCACTTACAACTTTCCTTTCAAACATCAACTCTCTCTAAGGTACTCCTCTTCCCTCCACTCTTTTGTTAGAAAATTATTGGACGAGACCATCCCAAATATACCTAATAATTTTGTACGATTAGATGTAAGAGAGAAACTGCAAAAACTATACTGCATATTTTTTAATATTTTTTATTTCTAAACTTTTGTAAAAGTAACAATTTAGTCTCTCAACTATAGTTTATAACTATTTTATAATATAAATTTTGTAATTTGTGAAAATATTAAGTCTCTAATTAATTTATTATTTATTTATGAATGGGATCTCATTAAACTATAACATTAGTTTTTACAATAGAGACTAAATCGTTATAAATTTAAAAGTATAAGGATTAGATTATTATATGGTAAAGTCTATGGACTAAATTAGGAAAATTAAAAGAATATTATCCTTTTATAAACTATTTAAGAAAATATTGTTGTTTTCAAACTATTTGTAAAAATATTGTTGTTTTTTTTAAAATAAGTCGAGGGTTGAAAATTCGACTTAGATGGGTAGAATTTTGAACCCTCAACCTTCTCCTTTCCTTTTACATCGACTTTGAACTATCGACCTTGCCCTAACATTATTATTGAGTCTGTTTAATTATTATTCCGGAGACCTTCCTCATAATTATTTGATGTGGAGAGAACGAAAGACCTTCCTCATTCCGGAGACTTTCCTCATTCTCGAGACCTTCTTCGTAACACTCATAATTATTTGATGTGTTAAAAATAATCTTGTATTGGGAGAGAACAAAAGAGGGAAGAGTAAGAGAGAGAGAGACTATGAGAGAGAGCGAGATTTGAGAGAGCAAGATTTTGAACGAGAGCTAGATTTTGAGAGAAAGCGGGAGTTTGAGAGAGCGAGAGTTTGAGAGAGCGAGATTTTGAGAGCGAGAGCGAGATATCCGTACAAATTTCCTTTTTTTTCTTTTTTTTTTAATTATTACACATTCCTTCCTTCCTTTTTTTTTTTAATTTTCCATTTTATAAAAATAATTTCTAAAAATATTTTATTATTATTTATAATTTTTTTTAAAAAAAGAAAAAAATCCATCAAAATCCTGGTACCAATATACAAAAGGAATCCAAGATCATTATTGTAAAATCTTTTAAACTATTGACCTCACTACTACTGTGATTAAATTTTCTGTTCTTTATATCAATAATACAGTCTTATTTATAGACTTGCATGTGAAGGTTTTAAGTGTTTATTTGATTTATTATGTCCCCAAATTATTATCTAAAATATGTAAATTTGAATATTGAAGTTTTTTTTACCTAACTTTTTAGATTTAAACTATCTAATGTTATTATTTATGTTAGTGATATTTAAAAGCTTCTCTATCAAAATAATTACTATTCCATAATATATAAAAATAATAAATTAAAAAATAATATCTCATAAAAATAAAATAAAATGTAAATTAATATATCTCAATTTATATAAAAATAATTACAAAAATCAATGTGTCCCACCAAGACGGACGTCGTCGATTTCGAGCTGGTTGTCGTCGAACTTGAGGTTGCTCGGTTCTTCTTAATGTTGCTCTAGTACCCTGCAGGCGCTTCATAATATAAAATATTCATTATGCTCTTCACGACCCCGACCATGTCCATGCACGTATGAAAATGAATGACCAACCTCTGAGTCATAATGTCCTAAACCAAATGCTGGTTCAATCATCATCGGACTAACATAATCAGTTTGACTCCTGCTCTGCATCATAGGGGGCAACTCTTCCCATTATGTGCAACCTCATCAAATTATCCTCTTCCAACAGGTCCTTTTACGTCTAGGAGCTGGTGGAGAAAATAGATATATCGTACATATAATGAATTTCCTCCATATAGATTTGGTTGTCACATATATATAGTAAGAACTTGGTTCAGATCATTCACACCTCACGGAGTCTACGGTTGTTTCGATCTCTATGAATTATAAAAACAATTAGACAAATATTTAAAAATAAATTTAAATTAAAAATAATTAGATAAATTCATTTACCAGATGACCCACAGCTACTCCGGACGAATGACGTAGCGCCTTGTGATGTTTTATATACCAATGAATATATTCTGGAGTGACATCTGTGTCAAACTATTCAAGAGAAACACCCACTGCAATAAACCTTGCATGATAGTGTCATTGCACTACCATGTGCAACTTTTTTCGGACCATCTTCCAGTCCTTAGATCAATATCATGTAGTACGGGTTCAGTAATTACAAGGCGATGAGACATTCTGTTAAAAACCGAATTGTCTCATCACCCTTTGTCAGGAAGAATGCCACTCACATGTGAAAACATATGAGAGGACTCATCGTCTGCCATATGTTTTGAACCATTCGTACAAAAATTAGGCAAAGTATGCATAATAATTTTGTACGGCTCCCCAAATAACCTAAAACACAAAATATTATATTAGAGAATATTAAAGACAAATACAATAAAAATGTGTATAAATAATCAATTAGGTTTTAGTGTAATGTACCTGGTTGGTTGAAGCAGATCAAACATGTATCTATACTAGCTGACTATATGTGTGGCTGTCCTAGTCACACAAAATTTTGTCTCTCCACCTAAATTTTTAAATTGATAATTTAGAATTTAAATTAACTAGATCAGTGATATAAAAATTAATTGAATTAAAAACAACATACCGAGAATCGTAGTTCTCTGTTCAACTAAACTGAGCGTCATAACATGTTGTAGCTGTGGAGCCATTGTTGGAAATCGGCTCCCACCATAGTTGCAAAAGTAGAGAGACACCAGCTATTTCTCGAACCTTCAGCTTGTTGCTTTGCATAGTTTGTTATACAACCATGCCAAGTATGCTCCACCCCACGAATACCGCCCCACATCATGGAGGCTAGCTAATAGTGGCAAGAACATCAAGTGAACAAAATGACTTGATTTATCTGAAAATAGACTTCCACCCATCATTTGTAGTATATATGGCTCGCGCATATCTTATAACTGTTTTCCTCATCTGCATCATCTGTGAGCTCACACAAAATTGTGTTCCTAACCATATAAACTTAACCTCGTCCTTTAATCTTTTCGGCAGGTAGGGTCGCACGAGGTACAGTTGACAAACTTCTAACCAGTCATCGTACATCACTCCGGTGGCCGGCTCACCGTCAACAGGTAAACCCCAACAATACTTCTATGTCTTGTAGAGTGATAGTGCACTCTCCAATAGACATATGGAATGTATGTTCGGGCTCCATCTCTCGACCAAGGCTATGATTCAGATGTCAGTCCAACTGAATAAATCATAATCTGGCAACCCCATAGAATCTAGATGTGCATAGTAGTGAAGTATTCGAGGGTGGAGCAGGATAGTGCGCTGGAGAACTGCCTCTCGACGCCTGCAAGATATTTCTCTAGTAGTACGATCTCGCCATACAACAGATGATCGATGAATGGACCTGGTCGTACAAAACATCAGGATCAACAGGTCCTGGTTTAAAAGCATGATCTGAAAAAAAAATAAATTATTTTTCAATTAAAAAAATATTTGTTTTCTCAATTAGAAAACAATGTAATGTACAAGTTAATTAAAAGAATAATGTCAAGTTAATTGGAAGAAGTTAATTAAAAGATAATGTACAACTTTATAATAAAAAAAATTGAATATATAATAAATTTATTTAACTTTCCATAGAAATATATATATATATATATATATTAATAATATATATATACACATGACAATGAGAAAAAAAGCTAGTAATCATTAATGAAAAAAAACAACAATAACAGAATTTTTGGGAATTGGTAAGAGAAGAGCGAGAATTGTAAAGAGAGAGCGAGATTGCGACGAGATTGTAAGAGAGAACGAGATTGGAGTGAGCGAGATGTTAGAGAGAGTGAGATTGTGAGAGAGAGTGAGATTGAGAGCGAGATTGTAGGAGAGAGCGAGATTGTGGGAGAGAGCGAGATTGTGAAAGAGAGTGAGATTGTAGGAGAGAGCGAGACGCATACATTCCATAGACGGAATGGCATCTGAAACCAATCTGAAAAAACTTACTTCAGAAAAAAAAAAAAAATATTGGTCCAATCACATTCTCCCGCAACCCCGTCAAAATCCCCCGCGTCCTATTACACGGACAACATATTCCCCTGACTATCATACGGCCGGACTCGCGAGGCGCGGCTGGATCAGCCCGATTATTTAAATTTTTGAAATAAATGTCCAAGAATTGTCAGCTAGAAGGCGGGGAAGAGTTCGGATCAGATGAATTGGTGTATAGTGCTCGCCGCGAATATCGTCGTGTCCGCGAGTTGTTTGTACACCGGTAAGCATTGCCTATCACAAGTCTGGCCCACTGATATCTCAGTGCCCAATATGTTCGCTTGACTCTCGGAATGAGAGTCATTACGGTGAACGCATGATGCACCAAACTCCCCTGTCAGGTAAATTAGTGCCACGGTTAGTCACAGCATATTGCAAGGGAAGATTGTGTTGGGGCAAGACATGCACGTTCAGGCCGTTGGCAGCCCTTACTCTACAAGAAAAATGTAAACGCGAGGTGCCGAAAAGCAATAAAAACGAATACTCGTCGCTTCTGACTCGCTATCTCTTACATATCTGCTTCACACTTATCAATTATCTTTTTCCTTGTCGAGGGTTGATAGGTTTTCGACTTAATCTTGTATTGTCGAAACTTCAACCCTCGACAACCTTAATTTACGTATTGTTTCCAAGTTTTTTCTTTGTTTGTCGAGTTCTCAACGTTCGACCTCTACATTAGTCGAATTCTCAAACCTCGACTTCTAGCTCGAACTCCCAAAACAAAAATATTTCTCTAATAAGTTTCAAAACAACAATATTTCTCTAATAAGTTTTGAAAACAATAATATTAATATTAAAGGTCCGACTAAATTGTTACATAATTGAAAGTAAACCAAAGTTTAGGGACTAAATTATTACTTTTATGAAAATTTAGGAACTAAAATTGATTTTAAATCAATAATATTTCTTATTCTTGAATTTGGTTTATACATCAATAGTAATTTGAAAAGTGGGTCCTACTCGTAATTGGTATTCAGCTACATTTTGTATCATTAATTTATTTATTCTTTTGTGAAAATGAGTATAACTAAACTAACTTAAAGTATATACACTTGACTAAAAAGTTTGACATTCAAATCTTTATTTTATTTTGTACTTAAAAAAAAAAACATAATTTGAAGGTGAGAGCAAATTATGTTTATAATATAAACTCTCTCTCTCTATTTCCGTATAATAAAATCTCTTTCATATCTTCTATTTATGTACATTAAAAATAAAGCCAACAAGAGCGTAGCTCAACTAACTTAATGTTCATATTATCAACTTTGTGGTTTGAGGTTCGATTATCTCACCCTGCACTTTAATTACAATACCTATTAAAAAAAATAATAAATAAAGACAATAGTAAAGTTTCATTTCAATGATATTTTTTTCTTTTTTGGTAAAGTAATTAACTTTTTTGTCCTTTTGTTTATGAAGGTTTATATATATATATATAATAAATTAATAAAAATATATATCTTAATCAACTAGTTCAAATTTATAATAAAAACAAATGCGCATTTGTTTTATAAATGATAATGAAACAACAAAAAAGAAAAATATTGTATATGGAAAGAAAATGATTTTGAGGCGGGGGATTAAACTACAAATACATGTCAAACTTGTTATGATTTTTCCCGAGGTGGGTGAAAATGTAAATACACGAAATTTGAATTTATAATTTGCTTTTGGAATAATTATAAGTATGCAAGGAATCGAAAATTCTAGGTTGAGACAACGGTAAGTCTCACACGATCTTTTTCGAACAAAATATGAAGAAGAGTATACTTTTTTTAAAAAAAAATAAATAATGGAGTATGTAAACTAATATATATTATAAAGTTATAAAGTTTTAATTTATACAATTATTTGTTCAAAATTTAAATTGATACCATGAAAAAACAATAATTTAAATTGGTATTCTACCTTAAATCTAATACTGTCTGGAAAATGAATTATGAATTTATGAGGGGAGGAAACTTTCACTTCATTTTTTGGATTAATGTATTGTATTTTCTTCAAATCAGATAAATATTAATTTTTTGGGAAAGAAAATTAAAAAGATAGTATGGAGAAGGATGTTTCTATTATTCCTTTAATTTTTCTAAATTGTATTGGTCCTATCTCATCTTTATAAAAACATTTTTTTAATGATATAACAATTGTTTTAGTGGATATAATAATTAAATTTAAAATGTTAATTTTTGTTTATTAACTTCTTTAGCTTTGAAATTGAATAAGGGTGTGTTTGTGTTAATTTTTCGAGTGTTTAATTTTGAAAATAAATCATTTTAAAAAAAAAATTGAAGTGTTTGACAACTATTTAAAATAGCTTTTGAAATAATATATTTTAAATAATTTTTATTGAAAGAGTTTGAATAAGAATAATTTTTTTTTTAAAAAAAATATTTTTCTCTAGTCAATTCAAATAAACCTAAATTTTGTTAGAAGTCATGGATGATAATATAGATAAATTGTAGTTTCTTTTAATAACTTTTATTCAATTAAAAAAAATGTGTTGTTATCAATGTTTATTTTTCAAAAAGAAAAAGAAGAAGTTTAAAAGAGAAAAGAAAAGGTATTTACGTTTTTCAATCTAAAAAATAGTCTTTATTTATTTTTAACAATTATTTTCCTTATTTTTTCACCTTTCATCTTTTTATAATAAAGGAAATGAATTGTACTTAAAAACTATTCCTTCTATTTTGTATTTCTTTTATTAAAAACAATTAAAAATACTTTTGGTAATTCACTTTTGTTTCACAGATTAGATATATTTAAAGAATAATATGTTTAATTAAAGTATGACCTATGTCTAATGTAATATGAACTTAATAGGTAGAAGCCCATTCTTAGTTAATTAAGATTTAATGGGTTCCAATATATAAAACAAAAAACAATAAGCACTCAATATTTCTTGAATCACATCATCTATCATCATCTTGAAGCTAGTATGTTATTATTCATGACAATTTGACATGAATGATCCTAAGGTTTATCTATTCAATATAGATTTAAAATATTTATATTATCATCACATACCTTAAATTTTAAAATTATTATTTTTTAATACAAGTTAGCCTTTTTAGCAGGGATGAACTAACAGGTCAATTTTGGGCTGAAGCCACTATCTCAGTTTTCATTGGTTAGAGAAATCGTTAAATGTAGAGTGGCTGAATTTGTTGATCAACCGACCTCAAGCACGGTCGATCGACTTGACCAAAACGGATAGATAGGTAGAATTCCAACAAATTGAGGGAAAAAGAAGAGAGAAAGAAGAAAAGTATGGTATTTTTGGTTGGCTGTTGTTATATTAAAGATTGGAAAAAGAAAAAACAATGGAGAAGAAAGATTACATTTTTCAGCAAATAACATTTCATGAGACTAGAAAAGAAACTTGAATGCAGCATGATAAAATTGTAACGATACTAAGAATATTTGCACAAATCGAAAAAAGATGTATGCTTGCTTAGGCTCCTCATTTCCATAGTGAATATGGCTCACTTTGGCCCTCAAACTGCAGGTACAACGACGACCAATTACCAAATGTCGACGTATTCGTTTGCACAGCCGACCCCATTATCGAACCGCCGCTCTTGGTCATCAACACCGTCTTGTCCGCCATGGCCTACGATTACCCAACTGAGAAATTGGCCATTTATCTCTCCGATGATGCCGGCTCCGACTTCACATTCTACGCTCTCATCGAAGCTTCAAATTTCGCCAAGCATTGGTTGCCCTTCTGTACAAAGTTCATGGTCGAGCCTAGGTCTCCCGAGGCCTACTTTTCTCTCCATTCTGCCCTGCATCATCGCTCTCAAGAGTGGACCCACATGAAGGTATGCAACCTGTTTCGTTCAATTTTCAGTATTGGGTGTAATTTTGTTGGATGGATTTTGTTTTTTTGACTTATATTGAATCAATTGTAGTGTTTAAGTTGAAACTTTTAATGGGTTGCACAGAAACTGTTTGATGAAATGAAGGAGAGAGTTAGCTCGGTGGTTGAGATGGGGAAGGTTCCTAAGGAGATACGGGATCAATATAAAGGTTTCTCTGAGTGGGATAATGGTTTAACAAAGCAAAATCATCAGTCCATTGTGAAGGTGAACTTGCTTCATTTGGCTCAACACATATACGGCATTGCAAATTTTGTTTTACTCATTTTTATTGTTATGTTTCCATCTTGGCAGATAATAATTGATGGAAAGAATCATGATGATGTGGATATTGATGGATGTGTACTACCAAAATTGGTGTACATGGCACGTGAAAAGAGACCCCAGCATCCCCACCATTTTAAAGCTGGAGCTATGAATGCACTGGTAAGTTCTGCAACATGTTGAATTATCATTCATTTTGGTCCTTTAGTATGTGCTTGGTCCTACAGTTTCTCTACTTTTCCTGGATCTGAACAAATAGAAAGGGACCATGAGCTGATATTCAAAGAAAATGTACAATGTAAAAAGACTATTAGTATTTGATAATGAAAATGACAGGAGGACTAATATATATGGAGCTAATAAAAAAGAAATCAAACACAAATTATTTGACTAAAATGATGGCCTAAACTTTATGCATTTCCATGTCTTATTTTTAAGGAAACAATTAAATTCATACCAATATGTTGCAGATAAGAGTATCCTCAGAGATAAGCAATGCTCCCTTCATCCTCAACTTAGACTGTGATATGTACTCAAATAATCCAGACACAATGAAGGAGTGTCTATGTTTTTTCCTGGATGGGAAAAGTAGCCATGACATTGCATTTGTGCAATTCCCACAATACTTCAATAATATTACAAAAAATATGATATATGGCATTCCGGATCAAGTTATTAATGAGGTTAGAATTTGAAAGATATGTCGTTATTCTAAGAAAGACAGTAATGAACAAGTTGATAAAATAACATATATGATGTTGTTGCAGATTGAACTAGCTGGCATGGGTGGCTATGTCGCTGCCTTGTATTGTGGCACTGGATGTTTCCATCGCAGAGAAGCTCTTAATGGGAAGAAATACGTCGAAGATCTTAATGGATCAGTACATTTGGACGTGCAAACAAAGAAGAAAGTTTCAAAGCCTGTTAATGAATTGGAAGAAGCATGTAAGCTTCTCGTTGACTGCAAGTTTGAAAATGGTTCTCAATGGGGAAAGGAGGTCTTTCTCTTTCTCTCTTTCTTTCATATGGGGTACGTATACACTACAGATGGGATTAATATATGTCTCTCTAAAATGAGATTGTTAATGAATTGCAGATGGGATTAATATATGGATGTGCAGTCGAAGATATCATTACTGGGTTAGCAATACAGTGCAGAGGTTGGAGATCAGTTTACTATAATCCAAAGAAAAAAGCTTTCTTGGGTGTTGCTCCGTTTAGCTTGGGTGCAGCTCTGGTTCAATATAAGAGGTGGTCTGAAGGCATGTTTCAAGTTTTTTTGTCCAAGTATTGCCCCTTCATATATGGACATGGGAAGATCAAATTTGGAGCTCAAATGGGATATTGTGTATATCTTTTATGGGCTCCACTTTCGATACCAATGCTGTATTATGCCACCATTCCTGCACTCTGTCTGCTTCAAGGCATTCCGTTATTCCCAAAGGTATTTTCTTTCCCATCGTCTTATCTCCTTTTCATTGGTTGCCCTTATTCCCAGAGGTATTGCCTTATTATTTCACTTAGTAACTAATAGCTTAAGTTATAAATTTAGTACATAAATTTTGTTGATTGTGAACTTAATAATATTTGAGAAAATATCAATTCATACAAGGTTTAATCAATTTAAACCCTAAACTGATAATTGTATCAATTTAAATCTTTAACTTCTGTAAGTGTATTAATTTACACCTTTCATTACATTTTATTTGGATAAGCATCACGTGAGACTTATACTTTTATCAATTAGATCTCTAAACTTTCACAAGTGAATCAACTTAGGCTCTCAATTAAAATTTCCTTTGAAAATGTCTAATATGTTTAAGAATTGAATACATAGACAATTTTCAATGTAATCTTAATGAAGGATCTAAATTGATTCACTTATAACAATTTAGGAATTTTAGTGAAATAATTATATGTTTCGGACGATATTTTTCAAACTAGGTTTGAAGGAGGGTGTATAATTGATACACTTACAAAAGTTTAAAGTTTAAATTGATACAGCCTCAAAATTTAGGGGTGTAAATTGAAAGTTTTCCAAAATATTTTTTATATTATCCCCATTTTTGACATCGTTAATTAAATAATGATGTGACATGCTGACAAATGTTTGCTGATTTGACACAACTAGGTTAAATAATACATGGCAAAAGAAATAGACAACATGGTTAAATTTAGTGTTTGAACTTTTACGGTTGTAAACTTAAAATGTTATTGATAGCATCCAGGATTTCGAATTTTAATTCTCTATGTAGTCGCCATTGTTTATATCGTTAACCAAGCAATAATGTGGCATGCAAACAAACATTAGCTGATTTGACACACTATGTCAAATACATGACAAAAAGAAATGGAGGAACAGTGTTCATTTATTTACCCTGGAAACTTCAATTGTAAAATGATAGTTTGGATTCTTTTAAATATAGGTTACAAGCGTATGGGCCATACCTTTTGCATATGTCTTCGTAACAAAGAATTGTTGGAGCATAATTGAGGCCATAAGTTGTGGCTATACACTCAAAGCTTGGTGGAACTTACAAAGAATGTTACTTTTCAGAAGGACCACTGCATTCTTCTTTAGCTTCATTGACACAGTCATCAAGCAACTTGGGTTTTCTCAAACTAAATTTGCTGTGACTGCTAAAGTTGCAGCTGAGGATGAGTCGAAGCGATACGAACAAGAGATCATTGAGTTTGGAAGCTCAGATATTATGTGTACTATGATAGCAACACTTGCAATACTAAACCTTTTTGGTTTATTGCTGGGAATTAAGAATGTTGCTGCCTGGAATTTGGAGCTTGTTTCCAAAGGTTTGAACAAATTCATTCTACAAACTGTTGTTTGTGGGCTAATTGTTTTGATAAACTTGCCCACATATGAAGCCCTCTTCATTCGCAGGGACAAGGGGCGTTTGCCATTCTCTGCTTTGTTCAAGTCGGTTACTTTGGCTTTATTGGCTTGTGTAATATATATAATATAGCCCACATGAGCGTAGTTCAATTGACATAGTGCTTGTACTATCGACTTCGAACTCTAAGGTTCGATTCTCCCACCTCACACTTATATTATAATACCGTTGCAAAANATTGACATAGTGCTTGTACTATCGACTTCGAACTCTAAGGTTCGATTCTCCCACCTCACACTTATATTATAATACCGTTGCAAAAAAAAAAAAAAAAAAAAAAAGGTCTTATACCATTTGACTCTTTGTAGCAAGTTCATAATACTTTTTATAACCTCTTGTTTGCAAGTATATATTTTAGGTTAGTTGAACTATGCTCTTATTGGACACAATGCTTTATTGTTGTGTATACATTTTGAATTTTTGTACGTTTGATGTGATTTAGTTCGATGAGTATGTAATTTTATCCCTAATATTTGGGTTAGTTTCTCAACTTTTTCCTTGCTCTTTTGAGTTTGGAAAGTTTTGAATTTATTATTTTGTAACTTTTAAATATAGGATAGAGACAATAATGATATTTTACTAATGCGAAAACTAACTGAAAATTGAGGTTAAACGGTAGGTACTAACAACAATGTTATATGCTAAACCGAGCATAACTTAATTGGCATGCGAGTTTAAATTATGTGATCAATGGTTCGAATCTTCCTATCTCAAATGTACTAAAAAAACAGCAAAAATGTTATATGATTATTTTTAACTTTTATGGTTTGTGCTTGGTTTTAGTTCAATCCCGTAATTTAACAAGTTTTAGTATAATTTATTAAGCATGATAAAAAGTTAGAAAAATTGCACAAATCACATTTGAACTTTATAATTTTTTATATTTACACTCTTTAACTCTTAATTTGATCAATCACTTGCTAAATTCTGTGATTTGTTATAATTGCATCCTTACACTTATAATTCGATCAATTGGCCACTAGTTTTTTAATTGTTGCAATAACCCTTATAGTTTGTCAAAATTGTACATGTACCCTTGTTCTTGCTCTATTTTTTTTTTTTTTTAATTGAAGTAACATTTGATAAAATTTTAGAAAATGAAAAAGGAATTGAAATATAATGTAAAAATGAATTTGGAAATATTTTATTAAATAATAATTAACACAAAAATTATAAATTAAGATTAAAAATTTTCCATTATCCTTGTTCATAAATATATGGGCAAATATCAATTACCCTTTAAACACTGAACTTCTATAGGTGTATCAATTTAAACATTGCATTTTGTTTTATTTGGATACACTTTTGAAAGTTTAAAGTTTAAATTCTTATGAAAATTCATGGTTTAAATTGATATATTTATGAAAGTTTGGTGTTTAAATTGATACAATTATCAGTTTGAGATTTAAATTGATATAACTCTTAAAATTCATGGTCTAAATCGATACAATCTCAAAGTTAGGATTTAAATTGATACAATTATTAATTCACGGTTTAAATTGATATAATCCCCAAAGTTTTGGAGTATAAATTGATATTTTCTCTAAATATATATATTTTTTCTTTTTATTGAAATGACATTCGATGAAACCTAAAGTTGAAAAAGAAATATGACAAAATAAATTGAACTAGAGTGCAAAAGTAAAATTGGTTTTTCAATTAAATAATAATTAAACAACATCTAGAATTAAAGACAAAATTGAAGTCATTATTGAGGAGCATTTGAAATAATAGATTAAAAAATGTTTGAGTCTCAATCTTTAAATATTATTTCAAAGATAAAAAATGTATTATAACCTAAAATTTTCAGGACCACAAAGTTCAAATTAAGATTGAAATCAAACTCTAGGGATTGTAAGAATAATTTAATATTAAAAAAACATAACCAAATCAACAATGATAAAAAAAACTCAAAAAAAAAAAAAAAAAAGCATATGTTCTATGAATCTATTATGATTTGAAACACAATTTCATAAGCTCAAGGAACATGTTCACATCATTGCATCACATCCCATGTCACAAGTTTGACTAATTATCATGTTGGCATATGTGACCTTTCTTAGATAAATATTGGCCAACAATCTTTTATCTTTATAATGATTTTATAACAATTTTGTATTTTGCTATAGTGTACTGTTTTTAACTTTATTTCCTACTTTTTTTTTTAAAATAGTTTTTCTTTAAAAAACTTTTACCCAATTTCAAAGGAATAATTAAAGTACAAATTCTATTTTTTGTCCTCAAATTTAGACTGGTTTACATTTGATAGAGAATCTAAATAATGTTTTATATTTCTAAATTCATTGAATTTAATAAATATATATTGATAAATAATCTAGATCCTATTTTTGAAAGTTTATTATTAGACTATGTGATCAAAACAATGCAAATTCTCGAAAACAATATTTTTATGTTCTTAGTGAATCTAAATTTTTATTTTAAATTTTAAGATAGAGAATTATGTTAAATATAGATAAAAAAAAAACTATTAAGAATATAATATTTCATGTTATAAACTCTATTTATTTTTTTAAAAAAATGAAAACATGTATTACGTAATGTATTATAATTATATAATATTATGAAATAATAATTTACTAAAAAATAACATAACACATGTTTATAAATTAATTAATAATAGTTTATATTCCTACCACTATTTATAAATATAGTATCAAATGTATCATTTAGATTAAAATATAATATTTAAATATTCTATTAAACATGTATCTAAAACATGAACTACATCCTTATTTTTATTCAATCTCTAATTTTCAAACTTTTGTTTTCACATTTCATTTTTTTCATTAAAAAATTTTCAAAAAACTTGACATAAAAAGTGAAAATGTTTAAAATCAACTTTCCTTTAGTTTTGAATTTGGTTCAAAATTTGGCCATCTTTTCAGATCTTTTCAGAAAGTAGATTTAATTTCATGACAAAGGAATCGTTAGGAGACTTGTTTTTCTATTTTTAATAGGAAACCAAAACTAAAAATGGTAATTAAAAGGCCCCCTAAATCTTTCCTTTTATTAAATCTTTACTCTTTATCTTTGGAAAAAAAAATGTTGGATATTCAATTTTTACCAAATTAACTTTTAATTACGTGCTTATTTTTATTTGGAAAACAAGAAAAAAGTGGTCACAAAATATTCTTTTATTATCTGAATACTCATTTTTTTTTCTTTTTTATCTACAAGAATTTCTAACTTTGAAGTTAATAATAGTGAACTATGCTCATTTTAACTATCTTACAATTTTGTTACTTCTTCTTAATCATTAAACATCACAAAATCATAAAATCCTATTGTTATATCCATATCATAACAATTAATCATGTATAAATTATATATCATTCAATAATAAAACTGATCATGTCATTGTTTTTGTAATATCTTACTTGGATCTTTGATATCAACACCAAATTTCACAAATGATATACAATATCTATTCACATTAAGTGATATACAATATATTTACATTGTCATCTTTAAATCATGTACTATAATTATGTACACATATTATTCACTATTAATAAGATACTATTGGAATACTATTTGTCAAAAGTAGTGTAGTCCAATTGTGTCTACAATTATGAGGTCTTTGTTTTGAATCTCCCACCTTTTATTGTACTAAAAAAATGTAAAATACTATTTTGACCATAATAAATCACTAGGTTTTTTCTAGTTAAAAATATCATTTTGATCTATGTACTTTGAAGTTTGTTCAATTTTAATATCAGTACTTTCAAAGATCGAATTTTAGTTTTTATACCTCCAATAAATCTTAAATGTAGCTCTTAATACTAGTTTATTGTTGTTGATTTTTTTTTTAAGAAACACTTTTTATTATCTATTAACATTTTTCGCATATTCATATATTATATTTTTGGGTAATTGTTCGAAATGACAAAACTGCTAGAAATATTTTCAAATATAACAAAATGTCACTGTGTTTAGACAGTGATAGACACTAATGAACATTTATCAGTGTTAGTGATAGACACTGATGATATATACTGATAGATGTCTATCAATATCTACCACTGATAAATAGTGATATTTTGTTATATTTGTAAATAAGTTGGATCATTTTCCTATATTTGAAGACAACCCTCTATTTTTTTCCATAAAAAAAATGTTATTATTATTAAACCAATTTCGATAAAAATTAATTTTGATTGACTAAATTTAAGATTTATTGAAAGTACACTTACTAAAATTGAATATTTGAAAGTATGAGAATTAAAATTAAACAAACTCCATAATGCAGAAACCAAAATTATATTGAGAAAAACTTAGGTGGTATTTGCATCTCAGACAGTTGTCTAATAAAAAATTGTCATGTGACAAATATTTTTTCTTTGCATAAAAGAAAGGATAACATGAGATTAAGCATAGCTTTATTTCTAAATGATATTTTAACATTTTTTCTATTCGAGAGGGAGGACAGATTACCAAAGAAACATGTTAAAAGGAAAAGAAAGCAAATCAACCTAAGCATAGGGCAAATAAAACAACTTTTTAATCAACATAGGACAAATAAAAGCAATTGTTTAAGAAGAAAAAAGGATAATCAACAAGAAATTGTACAAAGAAGACCCATATTTCATCTTCTTATCAAAAGATTCAAAACAATTGACAGAGCCACCAAACCCAATCTCTCTTTCCCATTTCTTGTTTGTATCACAGATAACCCTTGAATTTGCTCCTGCTGCTAACTGCTCTGCCCCCCCACCACTCATCTCTTCATTTCCATAGATTTTGCTTCTTTTTGCTGCAACCCTTTGGACCCCACCCATCAATCAATCCACCCAATTCTCATTCCTTCATAATCTACATTAAAAAATAAATAATTAAAAAAGGTGAAACCAAACTCTCATCCAAACTCATTGCAACTATATATATATAGATATATATATATATAGATATATATATAGATAGATAGATATACAAAGGTGTATATTCATTGGTGGAAGAAGCCATTCTTGTGGTTAGAGAGAAAGAAAGGAGAGAGATGGGGAGTGAAGGGTATTTGCCATTGTTTGAGACCAAAGAAGCAAAGGGGAGAGCTTTTTATAGGGTATTTACAGCCTCTATTTTTGTGGGGATTTGTTTGATTTGGTGTTATAGAGTGAAATTTGTACCAGAAGATGAAGGAGGAAGATGGGTTTGGCTTGGTTTGTTTGCTGCTGAAGTATGGTTTGGATTTTATTGGGTTGTCACTCAAGCTCCTCGCTGGAATCCAATTCATAGGCGTACCTTTAAACACAACCTCTCTAAAAGGTTTCTCTCTATTTCTGTCTCTTACCTTTTTTATTGATGTTTTTAATGGGACAGTGTCTGTCTTACAGTTTGTCTCACTTTGTTTCAGTCATGTTTGAATTGGAATATTGTTGTGGAACCAGCTCGCTCTCTCTCTCTCTCTCTCTCTCTCTCTTTCTCAGTTTCTCTAACTTGATGTTTCAAATGGGATATTGTTGTGAAAGAGGCTTCTTTTTCTCTCTCTCCCTTAGTTTCTCTTAGTTTTTGTGATATTTGAAGTGGGTTTAATATCTCTCTGTCTCTTTCAAAGGTTGTTTCTCTTATTTTCTACAATGTTTGAAACTGGATAACGTTGTGGAACAATCTCTCTCTTTCTTCTCTTAGTTCCTCTTTACTGGTTTTCTTTGATGTTTGGAAATGGGATATTGTTGTGGAATAGGCTCTCTCTCTCTCTCTTTTTAATTTCTCACTTGGTAGATATGATTTTTGAAGTGGAAAATTGTTGTCTTAGTTTCTCTAAGTTGGTTTGTGTGAAGTTTGAAATGGGGCATTTGTTGATGAACAGGCATGAGGGAGAGTTGCCTGGAGTGGACATATTTGTATGTACAGCAGACCCTGAGATGGAGCCACCAGCTATGGTCATCAGTACTGTATTATCAGTCATGGCATACGACTACCCGCCCCAGAAGCTTAGCGTGTACCTCTCCGATGACGCAGGTTCCGAGCTCACCTACTATGCTCTCCTGGAGGCCTCCCAATTTGCAAAGCACTGGATACCATTTTGCAAGAAGTTCAACATCCAACCAAGGTCACCTGCAGCTTACTTTGCCTCACAGTCTTCTGAACATCAAGACAAAGAATTTGTATTTATTCAGGTTGTTAATGATCTAACTTTATATTTTACCTATGATCAGATAAGAGTAGATTTCTAACAAGGAAAAGCAAGCCTCGTTGTTTTTTTTAATTAAAAACTCTAACGATCAGTCACAAAATGCAATGTAAGAAAAGATTTCATATGGTATTAATAGTTGCCTTTACTTGGATGGTTTCTTCATTTGCAGAAACTATACAAGAACATGGAGAGTAGAATCAATACTGCAGTCAAACTAGGCCGGATTCCTGAAGAAACACGGTCAAATAGTGAAGGATTTTCACAGTGGGAATCCTATATATCTCGTCGAGATCACGATACGCTCCTTCAGGTAATTTCTATCACTCTCCCTTCATAAAAACGTCAAAACAAATTAGAATATGTATGTTAAATAATGTTGTTCAATAATGCACACATCTTCCTCACTCTCTATTTACACTCTTTACAATGTTACTTTGTCAAACATGAGTATTTCTAATATTTGATTCTCTCTATTCCCAACATCACAGATAGTAATAGATGGGAGAGATCCAAAAGCCACAGATGTTGAAGGATCTGTGTTACCAACTTTGGTGTATTTGGCTCGTGAGAAGAGACCTCAATATTTCCATAACTTCAAAGCTGGAGCCATGAATGCCTTGGTAATTATCTACTTGAATGTGTTCAGATATAAAGATAGACACCAATCTGCGTGCCTTCACGCAAGCCGAAGTTTATCAAGAATACAAAAAATAGCACCTGATATCAAGTTGATGCACTAACACACTGTTTCCACAATTAGATGTCATTCCATCTACATGGATGCTAACGAACCTTGCAACATTTCATGTAAGTACCTAATCTGGTTGTGGTTGTTTCCATTTTCAGCTTAGGGTCTCATCACAGATAAGCAATGGGCAGATCATACTTAATGTAGACTGTGATATGTATTCGAACAACTCTGATGCCATAAGAGATGCACTTTGCTTCTTAATGGATGAAGAGAAGGGCCATGAGATTGCATATGTTCAGTTTCCACAAAAGTTTGACAACGTAACAAAGAATGAGATCTATGCAAGTAGTTTACGAATCATTAGTGAGGTAAGTCGATAGAGAAAGTACCAGAAAATTCATAAAATTTATACATAATTTATATGGTTTTTCCGTGAAGGTGGAATTCCCTGGTTTGGATGGTTTTGGTGGCCCTCTATATGTCGGAACAGGCTGCTTTCACAGAAGAGACGTTCTCTGTGGTAAAAAGTACAACAAAGGATACAGAAATGATTGGAACAGTAAAAACTACAGAAATTCAGAAGACAATGTAAATGAACTAGAAGAAAAATCAAAGCACTTGGCAAGCTGTTCTTATGAAGAGAACACTCAATGGGGAAAAGAGGTCAGTCTTTTTGCTCATCTTTGTGTCTCCCTCTATTCCTCTTTCACATTTCTGGGCCTAATTATCAACTTTTAAATTGCAGATGGGTTTGAGATATGGATGTCCTGTAGAAGATGTTATAACTGGGTTGTCAATACAAAGCCAGGGATGGAAATCGGTTTATTGCAACCCAGAGAGAGAGGCCTTCCTAGGTGTTGCACCAACCACATTAATTCAGATGCTAGTTCAACACAAGCGATGGTCTGAAGGTGACCTCCAAATTCTTCTTTCTAGGTACAGTCCCGTGCGATGTGCTCGTGGAAAGATCAACCTAGGCCTACGAATGGGATATTGCAACTATTGTCTCTGGGCTGTTAATTCCCTGGCAACATTATATTACTCCATCATTCCCTCACTTTATCTCCTCAGAAGTGTTCCCTTGTTTCCACAGGTACACAACTTTCTTACCTCTTTTTTTACACTTCATATCCATGGAAACTGTCAACTGACCTACCGCTGAACGTCGATTACTTTGTGTACTCAGGGTTCAAGCCCATGGTTGATACCCTTCACATATGTGATATTTGCCAAGTATGCTGCTAGTTTAGTGGAGTTTTTGTTGGCTGGAGGAACAATACTGGGTTGGTGGAATGAGCAGAGGATTTGGCTATATAAGAGAACAAGTTCCTATTTCTTTGCTTTTGTAGATACTGTCTTGAAGACGCTTGGATTATCTGATTCATCATTTGTAATCACAGCTAAAGCGACTGATCAAGAAGTCTCCCAAAGATATGAAAAGGAGATGATGGAATTTGGAACTTCCTCTCCATTGTTTACCATAATAGCAACAATTTCTTTGGTTAATTTGCTTTGCTTTCTTGGGATGGTGAAGAAAGCAGTAAAGAGTGGCAATGGTTTGGTAATGGCCTTTCAAACAATGGCTTTGCAAGTTCTTCTTTGTGGAATTTTGGTTCTGATCAATTGGCCTTTGTACCAAGGACTTTTTTTTAGAACAGACAAGGGCAAGATGCCAATCTCCCTAACAATTAAATCCTTTATATTGGCTCTAACCACTTGTATTTCCTTTTCATTTCTACTTTAACTTGATCTTTTCCTTTCTTAAAATTATAGATTTTGAAGATTTGGTATCTATAGTTACATATTGTTCATCTTTTCATTTCTTGGATCAATAAAAGCTTGCAAATTTTGGTTGGAATACAATAAATACATTTACTTTTCTCATGTGTCTCTAAGTTTATGTGTAATGGGCGAACTAAGCCAGACATGAAATGCGTTTCTTTGTGGGTCTTGTAGGTTCAATCTTCCTTCTCATATAAATATTTGTGTTATGGGAAAGGTTATGTTGAAAGAAAAGCAAAAGTTGTATTACATTAATTATACCAGCCACAATTATACATGATGTCCAGTGCAAAGCTTTACAGCTCACACCAAAGGCAAAGACAGAATAGCAACTTTATCCCCTAATAAAAAACCACCATATCAATAATATAAATACAATACATGTTTGTCTTCTTTACTTTCTTCCTCCACAACAACAACACTCAGATTTACATGAAATTGCATAAAATTTAGCAGGACCATCAAGGCTGCATGAAAAGTTCATTGTATTTGAGAAGCCACAGCAAACACAATTACAGGATAATATGAAGTTTTTCAACCGAGGCTTCTAAACGAACCTTCTCAAGATTCAGCAGGGGGACTTTGGATACAGCAAAGCCATTTCTTCTGATAATCATCCACATGGAAGAGAAAAAGCAAAAGAAAACTTGTAAATATAATATGTATGGTAAAACTGCAGATTATTGATTTTCTATAATGACAACCAAAAAAGAGTAGATGCAGCACAACGATCAAATCATTTCATTGAAAGACCTACGTTTATGCAAGAACCAGCCCTCTCAAAGATGAATGAAACTAGGAAATTCATGTTTCATGAACATAAAGTTTCCTAACAAGGCATATATAATCAAAGAGATTTTGATTTTATTACATTAAATGCTGTGGTATCATCTCTCCTTAAAACTAAATTCTAGGTACTTTACCAAACATGTTTTGGTTGCAAATCAGGATACTTTCCAAGATAATATTGAACAATGCTCAACGCAGATACAAATAAATAAATACACACTCAGACCATCAGAAGCAACAGACCAAACAATTGTCCAGAGAAGCAAAATAAGCATTCTTTAAAACAGATAAGGGCAAGATGCTAACAGCCTGACTATTAAATCCTTTATATTGGCCCTAGCCACATGTAAATTCCCTTGTTACCGTGATATTTCCTCCTTTCTTAAAATTATAAAATTTGAAGGTTTGGTTTCTATAGTTATATGTTATTTCTCTTTTCATCTCTTGGATATCCTTTTTTGGATTAAAAAAGGTTTCATTGATTAATGAAAAAGAGGAAATCCCAGAAGCCAATAGGCAATTACAAGAAGCATTTCAAATTGGAGACTAAATAAGACAAGCTAAAATTATTAAAAGGTTACTTATCCTTGCACCAATAAAATTCATTTCTTGGATCTCTAAAAGTTTGCAACTATTGGTTGGAATACAACAAATATATTTTCCAGAGGTGTAAAAGAAGTATTCTTTAGATGGTAACCACTTTATTATCAACAGAGATGCAAGCTACAACAACCATCCAACACCCAAATAGAAAAAGGATTATGAATGTATCTTACAGGGGGTGCCTTGGCAGGATCTGCTGCAGGCCTGCCATGTGCATCAACTTTTCCAGGTGAATCAGGTTTGCCGCCTGTTTTCTTCTCATCTCTAGCTTTGTTAAAAATCACGGTGAAACCCTCAGCTGATGTCGGATCATTAACATCCCACTCACCAAATTTAGGCAATGGCCGACCTTTGTCCTATAAAAAAAGAGAACAAGAAGATGTACCCTCTGTGAATCTGATGCCTTACCCAACCAATGGGATTATGAATCTAATAACCATCATTTATTACCATACAACATTGTTTTATAGCAACAGAATATGTAAACACCTTCAAATCCGATATTAGTCAATCAATCAAACAAAACAAAAAAAAACCAATTAAGAAGTTAATCCAAATATGTCCCATATTGAATGCAGCAGACGGATTTATTGATTCAGAAACGACTTCCAAGCTCCAACAACTAATTAAATCTCGCAGAAAATCCAGATTTCTGCTCCTCCACTATAACAAGCTACAGAATCTATCAATCAATTTCAATCTCAGGAAGAAGAATAAAAAAATCAAAGTGGGAACACAATAGAAGCGCAGAATTTGAACAATCTTAAGCGAAATCAAAGTGGGGAATAGAATCAGGAAAAGGGAAATTCAGCAGGAAGTAATAATCAAAACCGATCGAGCAACACATCAAAGAAAGAAATCAAAGACGAAAAACAAAATTGTAATGAAATCAAGAGAAGGCATACCGTCATGAATTCTAGAGAGAGAACGTTTGGGAGGAAAAAGAAATGGAATTTCAAATCAACGAAAGGAGTGAAAATAAGAATGGCAGATTGAAAGAAAGAGAGAGAGACGACTTTAGTAAATTGGGCTAAAAGTGGGCTTATTGGATACGGAAATCTTTCTAAGAAATTTTATAACGAAGTATATATATATAATATATATATATATACACACATTTTATTTCTCTCTTTGAAGAAAATAACAAATTAGTACATAGTCCAAAGAAAAATGATCAGAAATAACTCTTCAATATTTCACCTTTTCTTACACAGGTTTTTAAATTCGTTGAAATAGTTTTATCTGTCCTTCTCCATCGAGATATATCTGAATAAAAAAAAAAAAACATTTTCGTTAATTTTTTAAAATATTATGCAATCTTTCTGAATTTTATATCAACTCTTATCAAATTTTCTACAGTAATTTTTTTTTTTCAAATTTTATATCAAATATCATATAATCTTGATTTAAGGTATGTTGGGTAACAATTCAGATTTTATGTTTCACAACAAATATGCTTTTGATAAGTATTCTAGTGCATATTCTAAAAATAACATTTTATGTTTTTAATTTATCCCGATTTTGAATTCGAAATTTTAAAATATAAAATTATATTAGAAAATTTTTAAAAATATAAAAAATATAGTATCTCAGTTATAAATCAATTGTTTTTTTGTTAAATTATATGATATTATAGAATAATAATTAAATAAATTCATATATCAATTAGTAATAACTTAACTAATATTTAATGAGTACACTATATTTACTTTTATGGTTTATAAATATATTTTCAAACATATTTTGAAAATTTGTTTTTACTGGAATTTAATTTTTGAATTTGTTATCAAACACATATACGAAACATGACCTTTTGAAAATTTGTTTTCAAAATCCACGCTAATTATCATTGAGTTAAGCTTACTTTAACAATCAAAATTATATTGAAATTGCATTTAAATATGTAAAATTAAATATAAAATTAATCTTGAGTGATTAAAGGTGCGTTTCAAAATGATTTAAAACATGACAAAAATGACTTTAACAATTTCAACAATACTCTCAAACGTGTACTACATCGTTATGACCTAAAGTTTAAGAATTAAATTGTTTGGTGTGATTGATGTGCATAAAAGTTTAGGGACCAAAAGTTATGCAAAATAAAAAGTATTAATTTAGATGTTAAATATATTGGTTCATTTTGTACTAAAAACCGCTAAGGATATTTAACTTTATTTATAGACTTTTAATTTGACTATTGGTTTTGGAAATTTTTCATAGATAGAAAAAATGTCAAATTATTTATATAAATAGCAAAAAAAAATATTGATAGACACTGATAAACTTCTATCAGCGTCTATCGCATAGTATCAATGATAGATTTCTATAATATCAGTCTCTATCAAAGAAGAATAAATTTTGCTATTTTGTGTAAATAGTTTTCTTTATTTCTCTATTTTCAAAAATCTCTCATTAATATTTTAATTTAAGTCGAATTGTTTATTATATAATTATATATATATATATATTTAAATTAAAGGTTCAAATTTTCATACTTTCACTACAGGAACTATACACTAGAGAATTTAAAAAAGGTAGACCATGAATATTTAAAATTGAGTAGAATTAATGAAATATAAAACATAAAAAGTATTGGAAATTAATAATATAGTTAGCCTTTAAATTTGATTAGACAATAAGATATAAAACCTCAAAAAATCTGAAATTAATTGGAGATTGAAACATAAAATATATTGAAAATTAATAAATAAAATAATAGGATAATGAAACAAGAAAGATGGAGGAAAAAAGATTGATGTATACTATTAATGTCTAGTTACTAGAAGTTAAAAAAAAGGCTTCATGATATTTTAGTCCATTTAAGAGATGTCAACATTGGTTGTCAATTCCTTTGAAATCAAAATTTTCCAAAATATGTAAATCAGAATCTTGACTTTATAATAAAGTTTAATTAATGTATGTATGGGAATCCATCTTCTAATTAATTAATAAACCTAATAAAAAAAATTAATAAATCAAATATTTTCTTACCAAAAAAAAAAAATAATAAAAAAATTGAAGAATAGAATTTGGATGGGCTTGCTTTGGTTGTTTTGAAACCAACCAATGAGATTTATGATAATGACATTTGAATGCTCTTAGGCATTTGTCTTTATTCTTTTAACAACTTTGCAAACTTAATCATAGATTAAGCTTTTAAAATACACATAAATTTGTTGATTAGTTTAGTAGTCTTTTCAAAAATGCTTTATGATTTTAAATTTTTAAAACTTTAATTTAGGGGAAGAATCTTTTTTTTTTTTTGGATAAATATAAATATGTTTTTGCTAAAACCACCTTGTATTAGATCCTATTATACTTTCAAACTTTCAACGGTATAAATTGAGCCCTTAAATTTATATAAGTGTTAGATTTAGATCTTCAAACTTATGTAAAGGTAGAATTTAAAATAGTTGTATAAGTTTAAGGATTCATTTTTTTTTTTTCTATTTGAAGGTCCAATTTTAATATTTAGGTAAGTTTGAGAACTCAATTTGTACATTTAAAAATTGAAGGTGTAATTGTAATTGCCACCATGATTTAAGAGTGTTTTTTACAATTTGCCCTATATATTTGTGAAATAAGGATAAATTATTTTGTGTTTATAAGTATTAATTTGATTTTATACTTGTAGCTTTAGACCGCGTTAACTATCCTACAATTCTAGCAAGTGTAGTCCAATTCATAGAAATTGAGTCACTTTATTACTTTTATGACTAGTTACTCTATTCTGTAAACGTTAATCATTGGTGAGGTTCACGTTTTAACATTACTCTCATTCCTCCAATTTGATTGCTCCCTACCTAAGATGTCAATATGATTACCATGGATGAACTACATAGGACCCATCTGGATTTTCACAAACTTTTTCCCTACCTTCCCTCAGTTTGTACACCTCGATTTGAGCAAAAAAAAAAAAAAACATTACTCTTTCCCCTGAAGACCAAAAAAACCTAGAAATATCAATCTTCATATGCATTTTTCTCTCCATCCTAGCACTTTTCCTGAATCCCTCATTTTTTTCTCTACAATTTTTGCTTTTGCTCATGCTTTCTTTCTCTCACTCTCGCTCTCTACTCTCACTCTCTCTCTCCAACCCTTATTATGTGGCCAAAACCAGATATGTTTGGTCATTTTCATTCTATTTTAAGATTGCAGAGTGAAATTATTGTTATTCTTTAGGCTTCCAAACTTGAGTTCAAGTTCTAGATATGTGATCTCATCGATAAAATCTTGTTCTCACTCAGGTTTACTTTCGCTCTCACTCAAACTCTTTTTGTGGAAATAAGACACGCTAGGCATTTCTGTTTATGATTTAATATTGCAAATCGAGATTATTGTTATTTTTTTTAAAATCAGAAAGAATATATAATTCATGTATAATTAAAGATTAATATATATAATCATTTAAAAAAATATCTATAAAAAAATATTCTATCAATTGAAAAAAGATTATTTTGAAAAAATAATTCTATAACCAAATTAAAATGCTAGATTAAACAACATTTAAAATACTTACTATTTCTCTTTTTAAATCCTTAATTTGGGTATTAAAATTTTAAAATGGTGAGGGTATTATGATATTAAAACAACACTTTTCTATTAACAATTACCCATGTAGCTAAATATAATTAAAAATTCTTCATTACATTTGAACCCATTATTTCTACACGTTCATAAACATAACTAAAAGTAATAATTTATTATTACATTTCAATTACTTTACAATGCGATCCAATTACAATTGCATTCAAATCTCAAGCGGGATAGTAAATGAGGTCTTAGTTCATTTAATCTTACACGTTTAAGTTTTGTTCATTTTGATCACATACTTTGCTCAATTTGATCCTTGTACTTTTAAAAAGTGACTATTTTAGTCATTTTATTATCATTTTTATTTCATTTAAGATATCAAAATATCACATTTTTTTAAAAAAATGAAATGACTAGAATGAATTAAAATCGAAAGTATAAGAACTAAAATGAACATTATAAAAGTACAAAAATTAAATTGAACCAAAGTTAAAAGTATAAAAACCAAAATGAACATTTTAAATATAGATGGACCAATTTTTTTTTTTTTTAAATATTCTTTTCTATTCTTTTTTTTTTNNNNTTTTTTTTTTTTTTTTTTTTTTTTTTTTTTTTTTTCTTTTGTGGAGTAATGCTAAGAATTCTTATTTACAAATTTAGAATCACACAATTAAAATAGGGATACAAATATAAATGAAAACTTTTCTTTAAAAAGAAAAAACAAATAAAAAATAGCACAAATAAAATATCTGAGACCAAGTCAAATATTTCAACTTAACCATCTCAATTCAATTATTATCAGTGTGAATTACATTTGTTTGTCCATATTTTTGTCCATTTTTCTGGTAACTATAAAGTTCTTAAAAAAGTTTACAATATCTGATTCCAACTTGTTTTCATTTAATTTTAAAATATTCATATATTTGACTTCCACATTTAATAAAACTTAAAATTATTAAAATTTCCAAAAAATAAATATAATCTATACGTTTTCATTTATAAATTTTAAAAATATGTCATATTGTTTGTTTTTTTGAATTACAATTATAAATTTTATTTAATCAAAATTCGATAAAAAGTTGAAAGACTAAATCGTTACGAATCAAGAGTTCACGACTAAAGTGTTATTTATATATATAAAAAAAAATTAGAGATTAAAAGTGATTTTTTTTTTTAAAAAAAAAAACTTTGAACTAACGATAAACACTAATTATAATGAGCCCAAACTATATAAGCGAAATAGTAATTTAACAAAAAATAATAAATTAATTACATCAATAAAATTTTGGTTGGTTTTGATTAGAGTGTGTTAGATTACTTTTTGGGGAAAAAAAGGTTTTTAAAATAAAACTATTTTTTCTAGGGAAATTGGAGCATGTGGCCAAATTAAAATCCGAATTTTGAAAAAAAGACAGTTTTTATTTATTTTATTTTATTTTTTTAAACATATAAACCCATGTGAGATGCACATGAAAAATAATTACTGCATTTTATATTTTTGTACCTGCTATTATATATTCACACCTATATGCGAATGATGTTAGGTCACGTTTACCAATCCATAATAAAAATTGGTGCAATCGTAATAGAATTCATTTGATAAATCAATTGTAATGGGTCAGACTCACAAATGTAATTTGGATTGATTTTGATCACATTTACTTAGAATTATGAATTTTGTCAAATTTTCTGTTATCGTTACTTACCTTTACCTCTAAGGATCAAATAGTAACGGTAACCGTTACATTAAAGACATTAAGATTCATAAACTTTCCTTTGGAATAGTAACAACAATAGTAACCTTAACGATACGATGTAATTTTCAGATGCAATTAGATTGAGCATCATCCGCTCGTCAACTAGTTTGTTTTTTTTTAATTACAAATTTTGGAAGTGGGCTCCAGATGTTAGTATGGATGCAGAACACAAGTAAACAACGTCAAAGGTAATCAAATGGAACCCACTTTTCATATTACTTTTAATTATTACGTTACTTACCTCTAGAGTAAACGTGGCCTTAATTGGTAAATATCATTAAATCCTTCAAATTCAAATCTCATAGTCATCCCTTGTCTTCATTCTCTCACTTTTTCACAATGAAATCCAAAATATATGAGTTTTTTTTCCCTTTTTAATTAACATGATTTTTCTACACTTTATTTTGATTTTTTTTATTTTTAATTTTAGGTAATTCTGACGGGAGAATTTTCTAGACAAGGTATTTACTATTTGCAATTCACTAAATTGCAAGTTTTTTTTTAGTAATTTGATTAGATTATTTTAAGTTCTTATTTAACACAAAATTTTGCTTGATTTCAAGAGGCATTTTAGTCACATATTTTCATTTTAAACATACTTTTTTTAGCACTTGGACCATTTATGAAATCAAAGAAATAAAATGAAAGTTTAAATCTTATTTTGGTATTGAACTAAACTTTTAAGAATATCTATTTTAGTCTTTGAACTTTGAATAATGTTCTATTTTGGTCTCTAAACTTTTAAAATGTTTGTTTTAGTCCCTAAAATTTAAAAAAAGTGTTTATTTTGGTACTTGCTATATTATGATTTTGTTAATTATTTAACAAAATGGTGAAGTGACTTGTATTTTTTGATGACTAGATTACCAAGTACATTAGCTACGTTAAAAAATCTAGAGTTTCAATGTTGAATAAGGTGGCAAAGTAGGAAAATTTAAAAGACATTTTTAGTTCAAAATTTTGGTCGTCCAATATTTTGGCGTGTTGCTTGTTGACATTATCTCACTTTACCTTCATATTGCTTGTTGACATTATCTTACTTTACCTTCATATTGCTTAATACATCTAGAGTCTATATATCCAAAAATACAAGCTTCCCCACATTTTTATTCAAGAGTTAACATAATTTTAAAAGTAGGGACTAAATAAAAACTTCATAAAAGTTTAAGGACTAAAACAAATACTTTTTAAAGTTTAGGGACCAAAATGGAATTAGATTCAAAGTTCAAAGACTAAAATAAGATTTAAACCTAAAATAAAATATCTTTGAACTTGAAAGGATACATTATCATGCAACGGAAGCAAACAGAATCAATAAGCACTCTAATTACATTTAATTTGAGTTCTAAAGCATGCATATTCAAGTGGGTTTCAAGTTACATACCTCTTGTGATGAAATCTTCAAATCCAAGCTGCTCTTCACTCCAATTCAGCTCCAAATCAGTCCGTGAACCACTAAGAAGTCTTCTCTACTATTCGTAACCTTGAATTTGAGTGGTGGAACTCAGATTTGAGTGAATTTAGTGAGCCTTTTTGTAGGTTTGAAGAGGGAAGAAGATGACGAACCAGAAACTCATTTTCCAACCCCAGATATCTGTCTTCTTCCTCAATTTCAAAGAGTTTTGTTACCCTTCAACATGCAGGCACCCCCATCAGATACAAGGCCAACCACTAGTTGAAGAATTAGTGGAAATTTTGGTAGAATTAAGCACGAGGAATACCTCATGCTAGAGAAAGATGGGTTAAACTCACTGTCTCCCAGTTTTTCATTTTCCATTTTTTCTGATTTTATCTAATTAATTCAGAATTAATTTTAAAATAAAAAACTTAATTTCAACTTCTGAAATTGAAATAAAATTTGAAAAAATTAATTTTGATTTAATTAATTCATCATTTTAATATCAAATATCAAATTAATCACATACTTAATTTTAAAATATGAATTTTAATCATGTAATTAATATTTAAATATCATAAACTCTCCAATTTCGTTTAATTTTAACAAATTAAACTTTAATTATATCAAATATAATTATGCAAACCCTAATTTGAATTTGAACTAATTCACACTCAAAGTCCTAATTTCAATTTGAACATTTTCAAATTGAAATTCTATTTGAACATTCAAATTGATATCGTTCCAAATTTACTTAATTTAATAATTCAAGGTGTTCATGTTTTACGAGCTAGTAGAGGTACCTTATGGACCTACAGATCATGAGCTCCAACGATTAAGATTAATTGGCCAAACTCTTTAGACCAAATTAATCAGTATTCGTTAACTATCGAGTCACACCACTATAGCTCGATAGTTGCACTCTTCTCATTGTAGATATATTTGTGTCCACGTGATCTTTAACCATAACCAGTAAGTCGACCCTTCACATGTTGTTCGTAATACTGACTGGGTCAATGTGTTATTTTACCCTCGATATTAAGTCTTGTTTCTTAAGTTTCCCCTGATCCTCTAATGAACAACTAGTTTATGATTCAGTCACTAAATCGAATCCCTCTCGAGCCAGTAAGAGGGTGGGGCTCCTTGTTCAAGATCTGGATTTAGTACTCAAGAGAACAATCTTTTTGTTGGGGATGATGCCCTAAACTTCCATTGGGTCCTATAGTTTGTAAACACAGTTTTGAACAAACGCTTGTGATGTATAATATATGATATTTTCTTCACTTTTGTCTATGGAACATTGGATGTTTTAATTGCTTTACCACAAACCAATAAACTAAGATCCTTGATTGTCGTTGTAACTTGAGCATGTATGTGGAGACATACAAGTAGAGCATGTCTTAAGTGATAACCAAAATGGTCTGCAATATATGGATATATGAGGGAAACCTTATCTTGGTAACGCTATGGATGCTACCCATTTTGTAGAATAGTTACAAGTGTTGTGACTTGCTACAGATGATCTGCTCCTGATCATTCATGTGGAGGCGTCCTATACAAAGGAGTTTGTATAAAACCGAATCACGAAGTGTTTTAGTCTCGTTATATAACGTCGTTCATGACAAAGACTGCACTTCACTAGGATGACCATAGGGAACATGACCTCAATCCTGAGTGAGTTGGAAACTCCTGCCTTTGAGGGCGGTTCTTTGATTTGCATGGGTGTGAGTGGCCAAATCGCCGACTCAAACCTACCACTTTAAGGATTCGTTTGATTTGGGAGCTGGGAACTCAGCTACACAAGATGGAATTCACTCCTTTCCTGAAGCAGGGGTAAGTAGATAGATTGCTCCCTTAAAGGTTGATTCTGGGGCTTGAACGATGTGGCGCCACACACCTTCTCATGGCCTGAGAGGTGTCCACACATAGTAGAACTATGTTGTATTGTTCATTAGAGGGATCAGTGGTACTTAAAGAGTTAGATGTAACTATAGGACAAAATGGTAAATTGGCCTAGCTGTACTTACGAGCATCTGTGAAGGGTTATCGTACTGTTGATTGGTTATATTCGATGGACACAGAAATATATCTGTGGTGAGAAGAGTGAAGCTGTCGGTCTTTAGTGGAATGTCTGGCAGTTAACGAATGGTGGATCTTGTGGCTAAAGAGTTTAGTCAGCTATTCACATACCGTTGGAGCTTCGAGCCATAGGTTCATAAGGTCCCATTGGTAGCTCAATGGATTCAAGTTGAGAATCAATTTTTGGGTAAGTTTGAAGTGTTCAAATGGACAAGAGGGAGTTCGATTATATATGATATGATTGAACTGGTCAATTATATATGATATGATTGATATTATGTATGAGATATATTATTTGGAGGAAAATGATATAAATATAATTTATATCTAGTGGAGGAGAAAAGGAATATGGTCCATATGTTGCATATGATGTAATATTAAACCATAGGTTATAAATATAATAAGATTATATTTATTGTTTTAATTTAACAATTATGAGACAATTGTGCTGACTTTTTCTCCGTAATCGCATGAGATAGTGGAAGGTTGCATTCAGTTTTTGTAACTGAAGGATAAAATGAAAACGGTTTTCATTTTGCAAAGAATCAAACATTCGCTCACGAGTGGTGTATACTGCCTATTGCATAGCAAACCGAGAGCATACATGACAGCTCAAAGTTTCTAAAAGATCGTATACACGCGCGCGGTTTACTAAACGATCACATAGGTTTTATTAAATGATCATATAGCTTTTTCCTAAACGATCGCGCATCCGAGCATCTTACTATATGATCGCGCCCTTTTTACTACACGATCGTGTACCTTTACCTAAACGATCAAACATCGTCTATACGATAGACACCCGATCTCTCCCACTTGCTTGGTCGTGGTAAACGATTGTACTTTCCTCATTCCCTTTACCAAATCCAACAGAGCCCACACCTCCTGAATTCTCACACCGAGAATACTAAGGGTTCCAAGTGGTGGTGTCTTTCTTGCTGTCGAGTTCGTGAGGAGTCCATTCGTGGGTAGACGATTTGGTGGACGATTACTTGGATGATCTCAGCAAGAGCGAGAGGAGCAGTCCTTGGACGAGAACGAATTTTATGGCGAAGAAAGGTTCTTCAACTAGTATGTATTTCGTTCTCTTTGTAGTTTAAAGTTCAAAACATGCCGGTAATTTGTTGTTAATGCATAACTAACATGTTTGATTGTGAATGCAGTAATTTTATCACAATGAGTTTGGAACGATCTTGCTTCTGCTCAAAGGTACTCTTTGATAAGAGTTCCTTCACTTTCTCCTATCCCTAAATTGGGTAGGCGTGAATTCCATCTTGCACCATATGTCCCCAACTATCTACCCGGTCTTACCCTTGAAGTGGGAGGCTTATTGAGCCAGTGTTGTTGAGCCAATCCTCACCCATGCAAATCTAAGGATAATGCCGAATAAACAGGAGTTCATAGTTAGCTCAGGACTAAGATCGAGTTACCTAGGTCATCTATGCGAAATAGTCAGTCTTAAACAATAAACAACGTTATAAAGTAAGAGTGACTTATTTCTTGGTCCGATCTTATGCAAACTCATTGCATAAGACGCCTCCACTCCTCATATCATTACATGAACGAATCAGGATCACTTCGTTTGTAGTACCTTTACAACAACTTATAATCTCTACAGAGTAGGCCGCATCCAATAGTGTTACCCAGAATAAGACACCTAACCTTATTCATATACTATAGACCATTTTTGCTATTTACTCGAACTTGATCCATCTTTATGTCTCTACATAAAGTTCAAGTATTCATATAATAGCCATAGATCTTAGTTTATTGAATTTAGACTTTGTGCATGCAATTTATAGATCCAATAATAACTTTATTGATTATAGAATATGTTTAACTTTACAAACTACGAGTTTTAGGATATAAAACCTAACAATACTCCCACTTGGACTAAAACTCCAGTGGATTAATATATATACAATGTTGAGTTACAATGAGAGAATAAATACAATAAACTAGGGCATCAAATACCCATAAATTCTCCCACTTGCTCTAGTTAAAAGTATCTCGTAGACCTAGTCTTACTAGGTGATCCTCAAACACTTTAGCCGAGTGGGTCTTTGTAAATAGATCAGCTAAGTTGTCTTGTGAGGCTATCTGCGTGACGATCATGTCTTCTCTGTGTACAATCTTCCTGATGGGATGGTTCTTTTGCTCGGTGTGCTTTCCTCGTTTATGGCTTTGAAGTTCCTTTGAATATGCAACTACTCCACTGTCGTCACAATAGAGAGTGACAGACAGGTGCATATTCGGAACTACTTCTAGGTCAGTCAGGAACTTTTTGAGCCATATCACTTCTTTTGCTGCTTCACTTGTAGCTACATACTCAGCTTCCATTGTGGAGTCAACAATACAACTTTGTTTTATGCTTCTCCATTCAGAGTGAATACTGACCCCGAAATTGATTTCCTTGAATCTATATCGGTTTGAAAGTCAGAATCAGTGTATCCAGTAAGGATCAAATCCTTAACACCATACATGAGCATGTAATTTCTCATTCTCTGAAGATACTTGAGTATATTCTTAACGACAGTCCAATGATCATATCTAGGATTGGACTGAAATCTGCTGACTATTCCAACTGCATAGCATATATCAGGACGTCTACACAACATGACATACATTAGGCTCCCTACTGCTGATGCATATGGAATTCGTTTCATATCCTCAACCTCTTGAGGTGTCTTAGGACTTTGTTCCTTTGACAGATGAATTCCATGTTTGAAAGACAACGTTACTTTCTTGGAATTTTGCATTTTATATCGAGACAACATTTTGTCTAGATAAAATGCTTGAGATAGTGCTAAAGTTTTGTTTTTGTGGTTCCGAACTATTTGGATCCAAAGAACATACTGTGTTTCTCCCAAATCTTTCATTTGGAATTGTGTAGCCAACCATCTCTTAACATCAACTAAAAATTCTACTTCATTTCCAATGAGTAGAATGTCATCAACATACAATACCAGAAAAACGACCATTTTGTTAACGATTTTCTTGTAAACACAAGGTTCGTCAACATTTTATTCAAAGCCATACGATTTGATCGCAGTGTCAAATATCATATTCCAGGATCTAGATGCTTGTTGTAACCCATAAATGGATCGATTAAGCTTGCAAACTTTTTGCTCTTAACCATGTTCAATAAACCTTTATGGTTGAGACATATGGATACTCTCTTTAAAATAACCATTTAGAAAGACTGTTTTGACATCCATTTACCATATTTCATAGTCATAGAATGCGGTAATGGACAAAAGTATTCTTATAGACTTTATCATGGCAACAGAAGAGAAGGTTTCTTCATAGTCTACCCCCTCTCTTTGGGTAATTCCTTTTGCCACAAGTCTAGCTTTGTAGGTCTGTATCTTACCATCTTGATCTCGTTTTCTCTTGTAGATCCATTTGCAACCAATGGATTTTACCCTCTTAAGTTGATCTACAATATCTCAGACAAAATTGAAATACATAGATTCCATTTCAAGGTCCATGACTTTAATCCATTGATCTTTGTCCACATCATTCATTGCTTGCTTGAAAGTCAATGGATCCTCTAAGCCATCATCTGGTATGATGACTTGAGTTTCAGTTAAACCCATGTACTAGTCAGGCTGTTGTACAACCCTTCCACTACGACGAGGTATTCTCAACTCTTGAGAAGGATGTGAAGTACTAGTATCATCAACAACTCTTGTTGATGAACCTACTCTATCAATAACTTTTGTTGATGCATTTGCCATTTCTCTGGACATTTCGTCTATTACTAGCTTACTGCGAGGTTGATGATTCTTCATGTGGTCTTCCTCTAGGAAAGTTGTATTTGTCGATACAAATACTTTGTCTTCCTGAGGATCGTAAAAGAAAACAACCTTCGTTTCTTTTAGGTAGCCTACAAATAGGTATAATTTTGAACGACGTTCCAACTTTTTAAGATTTTACACCAATACGTGTGCCAGAAACCTCAAATCCTGAAGTGATGTAAACTTTCTTTACATCCTCTCCAGAGCTCGTAAGGTGTTTCAGAAACACTTTTCGAGGGAACCATGTTCAAAATATACACTACAGTTTCAACTACGTGTCCCCAAAAAGAATTTGGTAACTGAGCATAATTCATCATAGAACGAACCAAGTCTAACAAGGTTCTGTTTCTCCTTTTTGCCACACCGTTTTGCTAAGGTGTACCAGGAGTCGTGAGTTGAGACTGGATTCCATGTTCTATCAAATAGTTATGGAATTCCAAGTCCATATATTCACCACTCGATTGGATCGAAGTGTTTTAATCTTTTTACCTAATTAATTTTCAACCTCAGCCTTATATTCTTTGAACTTTTCAAAGGTTAGACTTTTGGTGCATTAGGTAAATATGTCAACACCTTGAATAGTCATCAACAAAGCTCATGAAAGATTCATACCCTCCTCTAGCTCTAACATTCATCGAACCACAAAGGTCTGAATGTACGAGCTCTAAAGGTTCTTTGGCTTTAAGACATTTTTCAGAAAAAGATCTTTTAGTCATTTTACCCTCAAGACAAGATTCACATGGCGGTAATGAATTGTTTTCTAACTTATTTAGTTGACCATTCTTTACCAATCTCTCAATCTTATTGAGATTTATGTGACCCAGCCTCAAGTGCCAAAGATAGGCATTTGGAGAAATTTTCATTTTCTTTCAACAGTTTTAAACATCTCTATGTTCAAAACGGCCTTTGCCTCAGTCGGTTTTAACATATACAAGTTATTTTCTAATTTTGCAGAACAAATTTTGTTATTTCTTGAATTGATGAACACTTCATCATTTTTTAAAGAAACTTTATCATTTTGTTCTAGAAAATAAGAGATAGATATTAGATTCCTTTTCATAGAAGGAATATAGTAAATATTTTTAAGATAAATGTATTTATCTCCTATAAATAACTTCATATCTCCCACTGCTTTAGCTGAAATAACCTCCGTGGTCCCTACCTTAAAGATTGTTTCACCTTCTGTCAGCTGTCTCCAGAAATTTGTTTCTTGAGAGAAAGTACATACATGATTAGCGGCACCTGAATCAATTATCCAGGTCTTATCGTTTTTCACTAAACATGCTTCAATAACAAGTAAATCATATTCATCTTGTTTTTAGAATTTTGCATTCTCATCTAAATAGTTCAAAACTTTAGATGAGTTAGGAGATCGAGGACAATCCTCTGTTAAAACCCTTTTAGAACCATTAACCACTAGTAATTTGTACATTGATTCAATTTTACCGTTAAATAATTTGGAAGTTAGTATTCTAGAAGATTTCGACATGTTGAAAATTTTAACAAATTCTAATTAGCAAATTGCAACTAAATCCAAGTTTTAGCAAAACAAGTAATAATGTACCCATAACCATTATTTATTTACAACGATACTATAGTGAGTCAGAATACGTGCTACCGAGGGGCAATCAGATACTCCTTCACTAAAGTAAAATAATTTTGACCAAACACTATCTCCAAAATAACTCTTATTCTTATAGTCATTTAGTTACCGTGTTTGATCAAAAATTACTAACACTTTAGTAATTTTGTAAGTGTAACCCTCCATTTTCAGGTGTCAGAGGTCGGCCCAAACTATGCTACCGAAATGGAGAGTCAAGGTTAGGAATGGACCTAAGAAATCCTATCCATTTCGGAGTTTGAGTTGTTCTGAATCCTATGTTACAACCCTCGAGGATAGTCGTCGTTAAACGACTAGCAAGGGCGCCTAAAGCAAACCAGCAGGCGCAACATAGGAATCTCATGGTCCAAACTAACGGAAAAGACCGCAGGACACGTTGACACATATCCTTCACCCACTTACTATGAACTACTTCCCCCATTCACCTTGTTATTGACTCATACAAACACTTTCCGAATGGAGGTCACTCCCAGGGTGACACGAAACTTCATATGAATGTCACGGTGTGAACTATGTGGGGACGTGGAAGTTGAAATCTATGTATAGTATATTTCATTTATGTTTGAACGACTTCCCCTTATTCACTGGAATCTGGATTTATGCAAATACTTTCCGAATGGAGGTCACTACCAGGGTGACACGAAGTATCGCTTAAATCTTGATTGTGAACTCTTAAGGATGCGAAAGCTAAAAATGATGTATCATATATGTTATAGTCTCCCACTAAAGTATTCTAATAACTTTATCATATAAGTTATTAAACTCCCACTGAAGTGTTCTATTAATTTGGGTAAAATTATACTTAGGTTCTTTTTGGCTAATTTAAAACAACCCTAAATCTATGTGGTTTATCCAAGTATAAGCTTATAATTGGATTTTAACCTACGATGTCTAGGTGATAAACCATTTTATTACCTCACAGCGCTCACGTACACTTATAAAACTGGTTAGCAACGCTCAATTATTCGGCCATAATCCCCAGTTAGGAGGTGTTCTATAGATCATCAACTTAAAAACCCCCAGCCTTAGATAGGATTATCTACTAGTTGAATTTGTAACCGTGATTTATAAGATAGCGACCTATTTTAACTTTATTAAAACAAGTGTTTAACCTACATGAGCATGCAATTTATCTTTGTTATGGATTTTAATGTCTAATTCAATTTTATAATAACTTATAAAACTTTAGACATGCTCTTGACATCCACAACATGCATCAAAGGCATTCAATGTAATATAACAATTATATTAAACATAGAAACTCTAAACATGCATTCTATACATTATAACAATTTATAACATATACTCAATGCATGTAACATGCTTCCTATAGTAGGATTTTAAATCTAAATGGCATACTATATGCACAATGAAGGAATGAAATATCATGCAAGAGAAGACTTCATAATCAATAAGCACTTAAACTACATTTAATTTGAGTTTTAAGCGTGTTGTTCATATGATATTCAGAAGAGGGTTTGAAACACATATTACCTTTGAAGATTTCCTTCACAAATTCAGCTAAAATCCATCAAGATAGAGCTTGAAACTTCAAAAGGACTACCATCGAGATCTTCTCTACTAAGCTCAAACTAGAAGGTGTGGTGGAAACACTTAAATCGAGTTAAATTGGTGAGGAACAAGTGAGGGATGTGTAGGGTTTTCAAGTTTTTACTTCAGCAAGTAAAACTCAGAATGCTTAATGATCTTCATCCATGGAGCTTCTATATATAGGTAGAATTCATGCAAATATACAGGGTTGCATGGAAGGCAGCTCTTCCTTGAAGATCATCACAAATTCAATTGAATTTTGGTAGTATTCCATCAAATGTAGTTAGTTGGGTTTTTCCAATTTTTTGGAAAAACCCATTAACTTAATATGATTTTAAAAACAAATTTATTTAATTATTTAAATTAGTTTTATAAAATTAATTCAAGATAATTAATTTAAATAAAACTAATTTTAATTAAACTTTTTAAATTAAAATAATATTAATTTTGAAGGAACTCTTAACGAAGAGCTTCCATGAGCGCATTCGGATTTTTTCGATTTCATCGTGACCGAATATAACATATACATTCAAATAGACAGTTATGCAAAATAACACTAATTAACGGCATGCTTCGAACAATAAAAATACAAGGGAAAGAGTTCTCATACTAGTTGAAGACTTTCCTCAAATGTTGAACTCTATCTGTTATTTGACCTACTTGATGTTTTCTTTGCAACGATCGAGGTGAACGATTATGGAGGAGCTGCACGAAAGATACAACTACTTTATTCCACCACCGCAATCGAAGAAAAGCAATTCACCGCAAAGAAGAATGCTATCACACACAATGCGGGCGACAGAGCAAATTTGGGGATTATATCTTTCCTTGACTTTTTTTATTCCAAATTTTGCTCTATCGCATATCATTTTAACTTTGATAATTTTATCATCGCATCCTCTTTAGTCGGCGCAATCATTTAACATTGATTAATTTAGTAAGTCACCGCATTATTTCTCTTTTCCAATTATGATTTCAATGATGAAACGGATGTTTCTATTATTTCGTGTATACTAGAGTCAACTTAATTTTAGGACAGTCATCTCATGAAATATTTTTAGAAGTTAGTGGTCTGCCAGCTTTCTTTCAAACTGACTTTTTACGAAACTTTCTAAGAGCATCGCATGACTTCTTTGAATCTTTCAGCAATGAGGACATTGCTGAGTTTAAATTTGGGGGTATGGTATTCTTTTTCAACCTTGCTATTTTTAGGCATTACGAAAAAAAAAGTAGCATAACGTTGCGATCGGATCCTACTCGTAGTTGGATGTCTGCATGACACACATGGGGGCAAGCCAAAATGAAGGTAGGAATCGTGATCAACGCATAAATAAATGACGCAACTCCGCTGCCAAATGGACATGAGTTTTGACTGAGGAAGAGCACCTTGCTCGTAGCTGGATGTCCGCATGACACACGTGAGGGCAAACCAAAACGAAGGCTAGACAGTTGGATCAGTGCAAGGTCATAAAAAAAATATGTCTATAATACGCAAGGAAAAAAATCATTTGGAAATACCTCATTTGAAAAAGTTTTTATGAAGTAAATCAAGCGATGCCCTGGAAACAAGTAAAGTCTTTTTGAAGGTTAAACTTACGGTCCCTAAATTTTAGAAATATTTTAAGAAGAGACCTGGATAAGAATTAAGGAGATTTTGGTGCATAGAATTTGAATAAAGCAACATTGAGAAATCTAGGAAAGAAGAAGGCAGTCGACTTTCTAAAGAATATCTTTAGTCTATGCTTGAGGACAAGCATTGTTTTAAATTTGTGGGTGTGATAACGGGCAAAAGTGCACGTTATGACAGTGCAAAGATATAAAACAATGCAGGATTGCTACGGTAAAAATATATAATATTGCGTCCAAAAGCATTAAGTTTGCAACATTGCGATCACATGCGTCCATCGCATTAAAACAACTAACTTATATATTTTATGCACGAAAATACATTGACGCAAGGCGAAATTGTGATCAAAGGAAAATTAGCGTCCGAGCGCATAAGAGATTATGATTGCAAGGCTATGCGATCGTTTGCATTCGTGAAAATCTGCTCAAGAAGGTGGCCGCATAGAGTCGGCGCATCTGGGTGAAAGCTTAATAAATCACGATGGGACAGAAAGCTGATGACTATCGATTCCGAATTAAGTTGACAAGCCATTAATGACATACTGTAGTAAGTACACTCAACTTTTCGGTGAAAACTATTCGACGCATCAGACAAATAATTAATGACATCCCATCAGTGTAATCATTCGAGAGAAAAAGTTCTTCACCCTGAATCTTTATAAATACCGAAGGCCACCTTCGTTTAAGGAGTTCGTCGAATTTAGAGAGTTCACCATATAGACGATAGTTAGCCTTGTTCTTAGTTTTCATATACTTAGAAGGCGGAAGCGAAAGAAGGGAAAAGACGCCGGAAGATCATCTTGGTCAGCTCGAGAGAGTGCCAGGGAGAGTGGAAAAATAGAGAGATGGTCGACTCTTGCGAGAGCAAGAATATCTTTTGAGCAGAGCAGAGAAGAACAGTGTAAAAGCCTTGGGAAGCAAGAAATTGCTACCAGGCTCTTTATTCTTATTTCACATTGTCATTCTGTACTTCAATTACATATATATAGAATGGAACTTGCATTTCTACACCTGTTCACTCTCTTTAAAATACGCATGAGTAGCTAAAGCTATCGAATGGGTTGAGAAATACTTAGCTAACATGACCTAGGATCTTCATTGCATGCGATCATCTTGTCTTATATTGCGCCCATCACCCTTTAGAGCTACTCGAAAGAGAGTCTAAAGAAAGAACCTAAGACTTGAGAGAGCTAGGTTAGAATCTAGACTCGAGAGAGCAAGATTGAATCTACATAAGCAAGAGATAGAGACTTAGAGATAAGCTCTGTTTGCCAACATGCATCGCATGTATCCTAGAGATAGGTTATGATAGTATGTGGTCTCCTTGTGTATGTGTGTGTCATTCGTCATCGCATAGACAAGAATAGAGGCTTAAATGTAGGTCCTATAGACACCATCGTATACATCGCATGCGTTCTAAAACTAGAAGCCATAGCATTTACATTGAGAGATGACTTGTTGTTGTATGTGTATAGCATGATCGCATAACATGAACGCATTCCTAGGAAGTGTTAGCTAAATCCCTTCTCAATCCGTTCCCCCGCATACTCATAACATCTTTCATATTATTAACAATTTTCTCAAATCCGCCGCATAGATTTTAAACAACCAACCAACCAACACATTACTTTATTCGTTACCGCAAAATGATCTAAAATTACCAGCGCATACTGTTTTCCTTAATCCCTGTGTTCGACCCTGGGCTTACTAGGAAACTCAGTAGGATTTATACTTGGGTCTTACTGAGAAAACTTGCATGCACAACGCATATTCCACCATCGCATTTTACACCATGAAACTCTATCGTATAAACTCTCGACAATGCGATCGTTTAGGATTTCACACCGATGCGAAATTTCGATCTCTTTACAAAATGAAACAAATTTTTATTTTTATTCTTCGGTTACCATAACCGAATGCAGCTGCTCCCACTAACGCACTACCGAGGAGATGTTTTCGGCCAATTATCATATAATTAACCAACTTAATAATTAATGAATATAATCATATTATATTCTTAGCCTATAGTTTGATATCACATATCTACTATAGTAATTTCTCTTCCACTTGATGTAAATCATATTTATACCTAATTTCCTCTAAAATAATATATCTCATACATTTAGTCAATTATATCGTATATAATTAACTAGTCCAATTATATCATATATAATCGAACTCCCTCTTGTCAATTTGAACATTTCAAACTGACCCAAACATTGATTCTCGACTTTATCCAAGCTACCCCGGGGACCTAATGGACCTGTGGCTTGAAGCTCCAATGGTACGTGAATGACTAAGCTCTTTAGCCACGAGATCCACCATCCGTTAATTGTCAGGAATTCCACTAAAGACCAACAGCTGAACTCTTCTTACCATAGATATATTTTTGTGTCCATCAGATATAATCAATCATGAGTACAATGATCATTCACAGATGTTTGTAACTACAGTTGGGCCAATTTACCGTTTTGCCCCTGTAGTTACATTTCACTCCTTAAGTACCACTAATTCCTCTAATGAACAATATAACATAGTCTAACTATGTGTGAACACCTCTCAAGCCAAGAGAAGGTGTGTGGCGCCCCATCGTTCAAGCCCTGGAATCAGCCCTTAAGGGAGCTATCTATCTACTTGTCCTGCCTCAGGGAAGGAGTGAATTCCATCTTGTGTAGCTGAGTTCTCAGCTCTCAAATCAGACGAATCCCCAAAATGGTAAGTTTGAATCGGCGACCTGGGCATTCGCACCCATACAAATCAAAGGACTGCCCTCAATGGAAGAAGTTCCTAACTCACTCAGGATTGAGGTCATGTTATCTATGGTCATCCTAGTGAAATGAAGTCTCTGCCATGAACGGTGTTATATAACGAGACGTTAACACTTCGTGGTCAGGTCTTATACAAAATCTTTGTATAGGACGCCCCCGCTCTCATGTCCCCCATATGAATGATCAGGATCAGACCATCTGTGACAAGTCACAACACTTGTGACCATTCCACAAAGCGGGCCGCATTCGTAGCATTACCAAGATAAGGTTTTCCTCCTATATCCATATACTACAGACCATTTTGGTTATCACTCAAAACATGATCCACTTGTATGTCACCACATACCTACTTAAGTTACATACAGATAACCAGGGATTTTATGTTTATTGGTTTGTGGTAAAGCAAATAAAATAAACAACTGAGCAAAATCAAGATGTGAAGTAAAATATCATATATTATACAACGCAAGCGTTCGTATAAACAGTTTACAAACTACAGGACACGAGACTTTAGGGCATCAACCCCAACAAATTTAATATCTAAATATTAAATTAATAAAATATCAAATTCACCAATGAATCAATTTTATATTTAAATCATAATTTAAATATTAATTTATTTTCCAATTTCGTTTAATTTCAATTAAATTAAACGTTTTTAATTGTATCATATACAATCGATCGAAAACCCTAAAAATGATTTTGAACATTTCAAATTCATAATCCTAATTTCATACATCGATACTCAATTTGTTATTCCAATTTAATGAGCTAGAAGAGGGACCTAATGGAACTACAGATCATGAGCTCCAATGATCTATAATTAATTCGTTAAAACTCTTTAATCGAATTAATTACTATTCGTTAACTATTAAGCCACACCACTATAACTCGATAGTTGCACTCTCCTCACTATAGATATATTTCTGTCTATATAAATCATAATCAGTAAGTCGATCCTTCACAGGTTGTTCGTAATTACAGCTGGATCAAAATTACCGTTTTACCCCTGTAAATACATCTTGTTTCTTAAGTTCCCACTGACCCTCTAATGAACAATTTGATTCATAATACTACTTATGAATCATGTTCTTTTCTATCATGAGAAGGCGGGGCCCCGATTGTTCAAAACCTGGAATCAATACTTAAGACAACATCCTATCTGCTAACCCTAAAATGGGTAGGAGTGAATTCCATCTTGCTAGGCTATGTCCCCAGCTATCCATCCGGTTTTATCCCTAAAATGGAAGGCTTATTGAGCAGTGTTGTTGGACCACTCTCACCTATGCAGATCAAAGGATAATCCTGAATAAACAGGAGCTCATAGCTAGCTTAGGATTAAGATCGAGTTATCCTAAGTTACTTAAGTATGAAATAATCAGTTTTAACAATAAACGGTCGTTATAAAGGAAAGTGACTATTTCGTGGTCTAGTCTATATGCAAATTCATTGCATAGGATGCCTCCACTCACATGTCTCTACATGAATGATATGTGGATCACGTCATCTATATTGCCTATACAAAATGGGCCGCATCCAATAGTGTTACCAGAATGAAAAACCCAATTTCATCCATATACTTATAAACCATTTAGGCTATATACTATTAACTTGATCCTGTTTATGTCACCACATAAAGTTAAAGTATCCATACTATAGCCATAGATATGTTTATTAGATTTTCATAATAGAATGCAAAATCAACAACTTTATTGAATAAGATACTCAATAATATTTTATTGATAAATAGAATGTTTAACACAAAATTTACGAACTGCAAGTTCTAGGACATTCTCAACACACAAACATGTTTAAATTTAAATACAACATACATCACATGCATAATTATTTAAATAAACACTTATATTGTTCAACTTTAGCATCCTAAGTAAGCTTAGTAAATAAATTATTATAAAAATAGGTCCAAAACAACTTCAATTTGGTGTATAACTGCCAGAATCACTCGAACTAGACCTCCAAAGCATCAAAATGGGTTGAACTGGACCAAAAGAAGTTGAACTGGACCAGATTAGGCCTTTCCCGCACGAAATGGACCAAACCGTGTGTTGCACAGCTGGGATGAACAGCGCTGCAACGCTCATCCCAGCGTTGCAACACTGCGGTCTTCACCAAGAACAGCGTTGCAATGCTTGCACGCAGCATTGCAGCGCTGCCTGGGTAGTGGGCACTCCTCCAGCAGCTTTTTCACGACCTCGCTTGCTTCAATCTTCAAATTACAGCTTAAAATAGACTCTAAGGACTCCATATAAATTACATACTCTAGAGCACATATATAAGCTCATTAAAAAGAGCCATTTACAAATTTAACTTGAAAATCAAAGAGGAATCTAATGCCAAAATTGGAAAAACTAGCCATATCAGTCCAAACATGTATTTTCTGAAATTCACCCACCAAAACTCAAATTAACATTAATTGAGTGCTTAAATCATGCTCTGATACCAATTGAAAGGATACATTATCATGCAGCTGAAGCAAACATAATCAATAAGCACTTTAATTATATTTAATTTGAGTTCTAAAGATATATTCAATTGGGTTTCAAGTTACATACCTCTTATGATGAAATCTTCAAATCCAAGCTGCTCTTTACTCCAATTCAGCTCCAAATTAGTTCATGAACTACCAAGAGGTCTTCTCTACTATTCTCAGCCTTGAATTTGAGTAGTGGAATTCAGATTTGAGTGAATTTGGTGAGTCCTTTTGTGGGTTTGAAGAGGGAAGAAGATGATAAACCAGAAATTCATCTTCTAGCCCTAGATATCCATCTTCTTCCTCAATTTTAGAGAGTTCTGTTACCCTTCAATATGCTGGCACCCCCATTAGATACAAGCCAGCAGCTAGTTGAAGAATTAGTGAGAATTTTGGTGGAATTAAGCATGAGAAACACCTCATGCTAGAGAAAGATGGAATAAACCCACTTTCTCCAAGTTTTCTATTTTCTAATTTTTCTAATTTTATTTAATTAATTCAGAATTAATTTTAAAATAAAAAAACTTAATTCCAACTTCTCAAATTGAAATAAAATTTGGAAAATTAATTTTGATTTAATTAATCAAACATATTTAATTAATTCATCACTTTAATATCAAATATCAAATTAATCACACACTTAATTTTAAAACATGAATCTTATTCATGTAATTGATATTTAAATCAATATGTAAATATCATAAACTCTCTAATTTCATTTAATTTTCAACAAATTAAACTTTAATTATATCAAATATAATTATGCAAACTCTAATTTGAATTTGAACTAATTCAAACTCAAAACCCAAATTTCAATTTGAACATTTTCAAATTGATATCGTTCCAAACTCACTCAATTTAATAATTCAAGGTGTTCATGTTTTACCAGCTAGTAGAGGAACCTTATGGACCTACAGATCATGAGCTCCAACGATTAAGATTAATTGGCTAAACTCTTTAGACCAAATTATGTATTCATTAACTATCGAGTCACACCACTATAGCTCGATAGTTGCGCTCTCCTCATTATAGATATATTTGTATCCACATGATTTAACCATAACCAGTAAGTTGGCCCTTCATAGGTTATTCGTAATACCGACTGGGTGAATGTGCTGTCCCTCGATATTACGTCTTGTTCTTTAAGTTCTCACTAATCCTCTAATGAACAATTGGTTTATGATCCAATTACTAAACTGAATCCCTCTCGGGCCAGTGAGAGGGTGGGACTCCTTGTTCAAGTCCTGGATTTAGTACTCAAGAGAACAACCTTTCTCCTATCTCTAAATTGGGTAGACATGAATTCCATCTTGCATCCTATGTCCCAGCTATCTACCCGATCTTACTCCTAAAATGGGAGGCTTATTGAGCTGGCGCTATTATTGAGCCAACCCTCACCCATATAAATCTAAGAATAATCCTGAATAAACAGGAGATCATAGTTAGCTCAGGATTAAGATCGAGTTACCTAGATTATCTAAGAGAAATAGTCAGTCTTAAATAGTAAATAGCGTTATAAAGTAAATGTGACTTATTTCTTGGTCCAATCTCATGCAAACTCATTGCAATAGGATGTCCCTACTCCTCATGTCAATACATGAACGAATCAGAATCACTTCATTTGTAGTACCTTTACAACAACTTGTAATCTCTATAGAGTAGGCCGCTTCTAATAGTGTTACCAGAATAAGACACTCAACCTTATTCATATACTATAGACTATTTTCGCTATTTACTCAAACTTGATCCATCTTTATGTCTTTACATAAAGTTCAAGTATTCATGTAATAGCTATAGATGTTAGTTTATTAGATTTAGACTTTATGTATGCAATTTATAGATTCAATAATAACTTTATTGATAATAGAATATGTTTAACTTTACAAACTGCGAGTTGTATGATTAAAACCCAACAGAACTTTTATCCAAACCGTCATTACTCTTGTTATCCCATTTTTCACATTTGGAAAATTTAGGCCTAACTATTTGGTTTCTGCATCTTGGGAAACTTTTTTTTTTCTATAAATAAATATTTTTGAATCTTTTCTACCGTGCGATTGGAGTGACTACAAGTAGATGGAAAAAATCAAAACGCACATATTGCTTATTAGAAAAAGATTAATTTAGAAACTACTTTGAGATAGAGATAGATTATCAAAAAGTAATTGTAAAGTGTGATTAAACAAAAAAATTTAAAATATTTAGTATGAAAAAAAACATATTGTGATTAATAAAATAAAAGATTAGATATAAAATTATTTTTTAAAAAGAGTATTTAAAGAAGAAGATACGGCAAACACACTCGTTCAATGTCAGCCAATTTGGTGGTTGGTTAGTTATTTCTTTTCCATAACCAGCATTGGTCTTGCTCCTCCTTAAACCAACATACTAGTTTCAGTTCCAAATTAAGCTAAAACCCAACCCATCCATTCAACATCTTATCGATGGAACGGATTTCATACCTATAATATTTAGGTGCATCTTAAGCTACAACTATTTTTGTGTATGATATTTAATGGTCTAATTCTAATTTGACAAACTCTTCTTCTAAAATATTTTTTAAATACTAGTTGAAAAACACGTAGCTTAAATTTTTTTTATTACATGAATATTTACGATAAAATTTAAATTTTGATTGAATATTCATTAATTCTAATGAATAAATATTTGATATGAAATGTAATAATTAAAAACAATGCTCAAAACTATTTATTTCTTGTTAATATATGTTACGGTTGGATTCTAGAATCAAGAATAATAGAGTCCAGAAGGAACAAAAGAAGTTCAAAAAGATAAGTCAGTGGACGAATTGGGCCTGGTCGATCTTGGTCCAATTGAGGTTAAGCCTCCAAGATTGGTCCAATAGCAGAAGGCTCAAGATGATTAGGTCTTAAGAGATGAAATATGAGCTTATCTAGGTAGAATATTGGGTCGGTCGACCTCGAACCCGAGTAAGGCTTGCACATTTTACCCAATGTAAAACCCTAATAAGATAAGAAAAGAGAAATAATAGATAAAGTGGATTTATCTAATTATATCTAATCACAACTTATTAGGATTAGGAAAAATTCATATCATTCTTATTATAAGAGAAAAAGGTAAACTCTGTCTCATTATTTCTATAAATACATCCTTATGGCTCTATATAAGGTAACTAAGAACTTTTAACGCCAATTCAAAAGTTGGCGAAGGTTTTTTACTTCTTTATTTTATAGTTCTCTTATTAACTTAGGCATCAGAGATCATTTTTCTTACTTTTGCAATTCCTCTCCTCCAAATTAGAAATTTATAGTTGTTGTTACGTGGGGTCAGACACATTTTCCTGCCAAAATTTGACATGAGCAATATACAATGGATATGGTTTAAAATCTTTGAGACATTATTTGTAAAGGGGAGAATATTATTTTTGAATTAAAAATAATTTAAATTTTTAATAGTTAACATAAAATTCAAAAGTAAAAAAATAAAGAAAAAATATATAAAATAGATGGGTGGATTTAATTAAAATTGATATGATGTAATTGGAATAAAATTTGTGAAATAAATTTGATGCGAAAGTGACATAAGGGCCTTTGTTATTACCTCATGGGGTGACTCTTTGGTGATTCTTAAAATCTAGTGGGTTGAGACAAAAAGAAAACATATATTTCATAAAAATTATATACCTTCGTTTCTAAAAAAAAGAAATTAAATAAGTATTTAATAAATAGGATCTTGATTATTGGAACAATTTGTCTTTGTGTTCTGTTTATGTCATTACAAAACATATTTGAGTAGGAAGGTCAAACTTTGGCCAATATAAAAGAGTGTTTGGCTCACTAACATGAATTGAGTTGAGTTGGTATAATATGTCCGTTAAATATTGGGAGTTGAGTTGGTATATTTTATCAACTCACCCCAACTCACCCCAACTTTCCTTTCTTCCAATGTTTTCAATGGCTTCACCCATCGACTACTGTCACACTTCGAAAACTAACTTCGAGCACCGACAACCACCTCCGATGACAACTTCGGTGACCAACTCTGGGCTCCGAAAATCACCTCCAATGAAAGTTCCGATGACCAACTTCGAGCTTCAACAACTTCGCGCGACCAACTCCGACAATCAATTCTGAGCTCCAGCAACCACCTCTAGTGACTCAAATCCGACGACCACCTTTGCACTACCAACTCTAATGATCAATTTCAGGCTCCGACAATAAACTCCAATGACCAACTTCAACAACCACCTTCTTAGGTTCCGACAACCACCTCTGACTCTAAACTCTGATGAAAAACACCTTCAATGACCACCTTTGAGCGAGCAACTTCGATGACCAACTCGAGACTTCAACAACCACCTTCGACGACAAACTCTGACAACTAACTCTAATACTACCTTCATGCGAATAACATTCGGGCTTCGACAACCACCTCCGACTACAATCTCCAGCAAAAATCATCTTTGATGATCAACTTCGACGACCACCTTCGTCCGACCAACTCCGAAATTTGAAAACTACCTCTGATGACAAACTTCAACAACCAACTCCAATACCACCTTCATGCGACTAACTTTAGGCTTCAACAACCACCTTCAACTACAAACTCCAGTGAAAGCGTCTTCGATAATTAACTTCGACAAGCACTTTTAACTATTATAAGACTGATGATGGTTAAAGTATGTTATAGGATTGTTGATTATATAAAAAGTATTATTTTGTTTTCACTAAGTGCAATATTTATACGTAAAAAATTGTAAAAAAATATTTTTATTTGATTGAATTCACATATCAAATGAGTGTTAAGAATATTTAGACGAAAAGTAAGTATGTAGTTGAAAACTATGTACATAAAAAAAACATAAAATTAACATTTTTTTTCCTAGAATATTTTCCAAGGATTAGTGAAAAATAGAGTTTTGTTCTAAAAACTCGCAGTTTGTAAAATAATAAACATTTTCTATTATCAATATACTTGTTATTGATCTCATAAATTGTATGAAAGCTAAATCCAATAAACTAAGACCCATGACTATTTTATGAGTACTTGAACTTTATGTGGAGATATAAGAATGGATCGGGTTCGAGTAAATAGTCAAAATGATTTATGGTACATGAATGAGGTTGGGTACCTTATTCTGGTAACACCATTGGATGCGGCCTACTCTGTAGTTGTTACAAAGAGTTGTAAATTGCTACATACAATGTGATCCTAATTCGTACATGTTATGACATGAGGAGTGAGGGTGTTCTATGCAATGAGTTTGCATAAGATCAGAACCAAGAAATAAGTCACACTTACTTTATAACACTGTCTACTGTTTAAGACTGACTATTTCACCTAGATGACCTAGGTAACTCGATCTTAATCCTGAGCTAACTATAAACTCGTGTTTATTCGAGATTGCCCTCAGATTTTCATAATTGAGGGTTAGCTCAACAACGCTGACTCAATAAGACTCCCATTTCAGGGTAAAACTGGATAGATAGCTGGGGACATAGGGTGCAAGATGAAGTTCACGCCTACCCGATTAAGGGATAGAAGAAAGGTTGTTCTTTCAAATACTGAATCTAGGTCTTGACCAAGGGGCCCCACCCTCTCACTGGACTGAGAGAGTTAGTTTGGTGATTGGATCATAAAACAGTTGTTCATTAGAGGATGGACTTGAGGAATAAGACGTAATCTTGAGGGTAAAACAGATATTTGACCCAGCCGTTATTACGAACAACCTATGAAGGTTCGACCTGCTGATTATGGTTAAATCATGTGGACATAATATATCTACAGTGAGAGGAGTGCAACTATGAGTTTTAGTGGAATGACCCATTAGTTAATGAATGGGGATTAATTTGGTCTAATAAGTTTAGCTCATTAATCTCGGATCGTTGGAACCCATGATCTGTAGGTCCGCGAGGTCCTCCTACTAGCTCGTGACGGACTAGCTCTAGAATAGCGTGATAAGTTAATTTGAAACGTTCAAATTATAATTAAGGGAATTAGTAATTATATGAGATATAATTATATGTTTAATTTTAGAATTAAACGGAATAGGAGAATTTATATATTTAAATATGATTTAAATATATAAAGATGGATATGTGTTAAAATTAATTTAATATTTAATATTAAATTAATTAATTTTTATTTAATAATTAATTTATGAAATTAATTGTTTTTTCATTTTTAAAATCAAAATAGATTTTATAAGATCAAATTTTGATATTTAGATAAAATTGGAAAATTAGAAAATAAAAACACAAAATGGAAAAATGGATTTTTCCATTATCCATCTTTGAACTAGCTCACACATATTGCAATATCTTGGCCTTGTCTTTTCCAAGCATGAGCTATAACTCATGCAACTCTTCTCTTTGCATGTTGATCTGTAATATAATGAAGTGAAAATCGGGCATGCAATCTATAGAGTTTTTTAGAGAAAAACTGGTTTGAAGAAAGGTTCTTTAACAAGGTTGCAGCAGTGAACTTTTCTCCTTCATCCCTTGATTCAAGCTTGTTTTGAGTCCACAGCTCAATCTAGAGCAACAAGAGAATAGTGGGGAAGATCTTGAAGTGATCTACAACAAGATATGGAGAAGATTGCAGCTGGAGAAGGAGCCTTGAAGAAGTTCTACAAGAGGTATGTCTTGAAACTCATTTTTCTGCAAAAGCATGCTTTATATTATGCCAAATTTAGTGAATTTGAGTGCTTAGATGATCCTTGTGCTTCCGCTGCTGTTGATACAATCCTATAAGATTTAATTTAAAAAAAAAAAAGCATTATACAGTAAAAATATAAAGCAACAACAGGAAGAACAAAAAGAAGATGATGATAACAAAATTCATGAAGAAATATTATGAATCAAAAGTTTTTATTTATCTTTGGTTTCTCATTTTATTTAACCATATTTCTACAATAAATGTAATAGGTTAATTGTTGTTCATTGCTCAAAAAAGAAAAAAGAAAGAAAGAAAAAAAGAAAAATTTTATTTTATTTAACCATATTTCTAGAATAAATGTAATAGGTTAATTGTTGTTCATTGCCCAAAAAAGAAAAAAAAAATTCACAATTAAAAGAAAAAAATTGTAATCCATATTTTATTCAAATAAAGATGGGTAGAATTACTAAATAAAAAGTTACAAAACAAAAATAGTAAAAATATATTATTTAGAATTAAAAAAAAAACTGCATCAGATATCCCAGACATATGAACTCAACTCTATACCCAAACACATACATGCAAACTTAGACCAAATAACTTTACCAAATAACTTTACACCCAAACACAAACATATGAACTCCACAAATATGTGTAACTTCCGACATTCTATCTTAATTCAGCACACTAAATAGTCCCAAGGTAACAAACAAACAAGGAGCTCTATTTATTTTTTCTAAATAATAATAAATAAAATAAATCCTTTTAAATTTTGATTTCATGCCAAACAGATATTTGATTCCATTTTTTTTAAGAAAAATAAATCTCAATAACAAATCAATTTAAAAGCTTGAAGGCGGCTGCATCTACCCTACAAAAGTAGCCCTCTATGAAGATGCTTTGTATTCCACTCTCAATAGAAGTTTAGTCTTCATCCAAAGTTGAACCATAAATAAATATTCACGTAGAAGGAGAGCAATTGACTTCCACTTCCATGTCAAGCATCTTCGAATTAATTTGTGGGAACATTCATTAATGAGCACTTATAAGTTCATAGTCCACATATTTATTATTTTTAAAAATGGTAAAAACGAAGCCTAAATCATATATAGAAGGTGTAAAATGTCATTAATCTCCTCACTACTTATATACATTTGATACTTTTTAATACCCCTTAATACACTTGATACACCCAATACCCTTGATACACTTGGAATGTAACACACATACTTATATTCCAAAATAAGTTATTGATTTAATGTTGATTTTTGTAAGTTATGCGGTTGATACACTTAAAATATTGATTGTTGTTAGATATACTGCTGAAACCTTCACGTGTTACTTCAAATATTTACTAATGGATGTCCGATACACTCATGTCTTAAGTCTGATATACTTCTAATACACTTTGGAATATCATACTTATAAAATGAAACATGCATGCTTTAAATTAAAATGAATTATTGATTGAATGTTGTGTTAGATATACTATTTTTACACTTGGAATATTGATTGTTGTTATATATATAGTTTCTACACTCATGTGTTACTTCAAATATTTATTGATTGATGTTTGATACACTCATATCTTATGTCTGATATAATGTTGATACATTTGGAATATCATGCTTGTAAAATGAAACACACACATTTTACCTTCAAAACAAGCTACTGATTGAATGTAGCTTATGGTTAGATATATACACTCATATGTTGCTTCAACCACTTATTGATATATGTCTGATACACTCATGTCTTAAATTTGATATACTTTTGATGTATTTGGAATATCGTACTTATAAAATAAAACATGTCTGCTTTACTTCATAACACCGATGCCATACTTGGAATTTATAGGATTGATTTGTCAAACTTGTCAAATTTAAAAAGATTAAAGAAAAATTCTTCACCCATTTTTGTTTTATTTTCCATCCATTTTAACGATCCTCGAATGGGAAATTCTCCCCAAAAATATCCAAGAAGAAAAAAAATATATATTTAAGCTCCAAAAAGATAACAAGAAAGACTTTCTTTATCTACCACTATTACATACGAGGAGAAGAAAAAATGGTTGAAATTCAACAGATCTCTAACTAAATCTGTAATTAGGAAGTGAGGTAGAAATAGACTTAATTTTCAAAAACCAAAAATAGAAAATAAAATAGTTACTAAACGGGTCCAAGAAATCAAATACAGTATTTAAACAATGTCATATCTAGAAAATATAATAGAACGAATGACATAGGTGCAATATTGTAATCCTAAATTGCCACAAATTGCAAATTCCCTTCTTTTTAACTTGTGTTTGTTTTAGAAAATTTCGATTGATTTCTTGTATTGAAAATATTTGAATTTTGAAAGGCTTTTGGACATTTGGGATACGTGATCCATACATTTACGAGTACAAAATATGTCAGGTTATAAACTCAATTCATTTCTAAAAATTGAACCATGTATTATAAATTATATAATACTATAAAATAATAGTTTTACAATTTTTTAAAATATAAAACATGTACATAAATAAATTAATACTAGTTTATTGTCAACTAATATTTAGTGAGTAATTCCAACTAGTTTTATGATTTATAAATATAGTATCAAATACGTTTTAAATAATTATTTAAATAGAATCCTATTTCTGAATCTGCTACCAAATTCATGTTCTATAATTATGTTTTCATTGAATTCATTGTTTTCAAATTTCTGTTTTCCGATTATCTACCAAACAGATCCATGAATTTTGGAGCTATTGTGATCATCAGGAAGTTGAACCCACATGAGGAATTCATCAACTTTTTAAAGAAGAAACTATTCATCAAAAAAGTAGTCAAACGTCATCGTAACAATCACAGAGGGATGCGAAGGCAAAATTGAGAGAGAGATCGAGCTTCGACGAAATAGTAAATGGTCGACGCTCGTTATGGCCCCAACTGGAAGAATGTTGTAAGAGAAGTGAGCTCGTCAAGGGAGAAAGACATGGAATTGATAGGGAACCGTGGCCAAAGGTAAAAATTCTCTCTTATGACCCCTTTTAATATAGTATAGACTTCTGACGTGATTAGAGTGGGAGGCACAATTTGTATGTGCTTTTTCATTCACATTCCACTCCAATGGAGACCACACATTAAGCCAAAGGCTACGAGAAGTTAAAAACAAAAGAAGCTTCATCAATCCAGAATCAGACAGGCAAAACCCTAGACATTCATCCAAAGATTGCTATATACTTGTGGAAACAAAAGTAATCTCATAGTTAAGTTCAATCTTCACTATCACTTATCTCAAAACAAGAGCTTTTAGCTAAAGTCATCAGTTCTTGAAACTTTTTACCTTTAGCATTGCACAGTGAAATTTCTGGTCTTCCCCTGATGGGAGAAATCCCAAGATTATATGAAGCCATCACCAGCCTATTACCAAGCTTAGATCTCTCAGGCTTTTGAGAACATGCTTTAAATGGCAATTTCAAAGGCAACAAGCTTGGGCCTCTTGCCATATTCTTCATCTTCAAATACTCTTCTGGCTGACTTTGAGTAATGTCGTAGCTCGATTGATTTGAAACACTGCTCACTTCGTCATAGCTTGGAAAATATCTTTTTATGATACTTGAAACAGACATGACTTCAGATGATAACTCACTGGCTGTGGCTGCCTCTGACAATGATGAGCTTGCCAACCTTTGTTTTGTGATCCTCACTTCATCATTTGGCACACAATGGTACAACGATGTATCAATCGAGCCATAGGGATTCTCTGCATCTTTTGTCGGACCCTCCACATCAGAGTTCTTTTCCATGTGCTCCAGAAGCTGATTTTTGTTAGTTATTTTCCTCTTTCTCCTCGTATTCCAAGCTAAGATGCCTCTGAAACCTAGTCTTGCTAAGCAATTCTTCCTTTTCAACTTTTTTCTTGTCGGTTTCTTGCCATTGATTCTGATTTTACTCTTGCAGGCAGTTCTCAAGTTGCCTCGTCTTTCCATAGGGTAAGTGACATAATTTAGGTTGGGGAAACAATCGGCAATTTCGGGTAAACAAGGCTCGACAAACTCATTCAAAGACCGTGCTTTGACATGAAGAAATTGCATCACTTCCAGACGGGAAGTGAGTTTCGTGAGCAACGTGTCAGGCAAATGGTAGAAGTTCAAGTTTTGCTTCACCTAATGAAATAGAAATGGCACAAATTAGAACAATGGTCTTAAATCTGATGGTGACCATGAGAACAAACAAAAACCATCTACAAACACACCATGAATCCATCCACCTTGATCTCTCCTATATTTGGGAAACAAATAAAGTGTACTCTCTCAACTTCCCCTGGAAAAAGTTTGCAATCAGCAGGCTAAACAATAAAGACACTACAAATTATAGACATTATGCAAACAACGGTGGCATAAGCCCACATGACATGGCATGACTTTTCACCCTCGACTTAAAAGTTCGAGAGTCCAAGGGCAGAAACAATGCTAAGAACAAGCGATTTTAAAATTGCTATATATATTCACTTTTGTTATATTCAAGATCACTCAAGTCATTTTAACGTTTGATTCTACAATTCTACATGTAATTTGCATACCACCAAAATTGATCTTGAATGATTAAATGCACATGCTCGCAGTGATTTTAAACATGACAAACAAACATTTAGACAGTAATTATAGGGTCTTGTTTTCTTCCTTTTTTCTTCTGATAGAAACAAGTACTTTCATTGATAAAAGAAAAATGAATGAATACAAGGGCATACAAAACGTAAAACCCACCAAAACCCTACTACAAAAAAGGGGATCAACTAAATAAAATGTTACTCGAAGAACAATTATAAAAAGTCATCGAAATCAAACCCCAAAGGAATAGAAGTGTAGGTTCAAAGATATGTTTCAAAGTGATTTTGAACCTAAAAAAAATAATTTTAACAATTTCAAAATCACTCCCAAACATGTCCTAACCATTCAAAATCACTCCTAAATATTCTCAATCATTGAGATGAAATTTGACTTACAGGTTAAGCTTATGTAATTTAAACTTCAGAAGCCGAACTTATGTTTGGTAGATGGATTGCTTATCTCACACTACAGGTTTGTTAATTCTTAATTCCACTAGCTACACAAGATCATGTTAAACAACCAAAAGTTCAGGAAACGTACCGTTCAAACTACATACTAACTTTCACAGGGCATACAAACAACATGAACACATAGTACACTAATCCTGACTTTTGCAACTTCTTCCTTTGTACAATTTCAAAATATATATAGCTACGAACCCAATCTTCACAACTCCAAATGTCATAAACATTCAAACTTATTGAGACCATGAGCCGTATCTCAGAATTAGCCTTTCTTTTTCCAAGAGAAACCAACTTTCATGGAGAAGCCCGAACAAATAAACTAGGAAAATATAAAAGGAAAGCTTAGGAAATGAAGAGATGAAGAATGACCAATAGAATTTTTAGAAACAGGGACACGAGCATCAGACATTGAACCTAGCCAAGACCTATAGGGCCATTTGGTAATGTGTCTGCTTCTCAAAAATTGAGAACAAAGACAAGAAACAAGAAACGAAAAACAGGAACATTACGAAATGACCCCTTATAAATCACATCTTCAAACACAGAGACAAAGAGACATCAGGTCCAAATGTGCCCTTGAAATATCTCATAAGAGGGGGGATTGTATCAGGGAATCAATTAATATTACTCAATTCTTTAAACTTCTTTCAGCAATGCCTTAAACTATCATATGTATTCATAATGAACAGACAAAATGCAACTTTAATTAGAAAGTGAGCAGCCGAATCTCATCATTGCAGAAAAATGGTGAAGAATCCAGAATCTGAACAAAGCATAAAGTGAAACCTAAAAGGATTTGGTGGAGCTCTTTTAAAACCCAGAAAGATAAATAGTCAAAATCATCAAATAGATTCACTGTTCTTCTGAAATGGGGTTTTTCTCCAATCAAAGAGAGAAAGAAAAACGGCCACATAGCCATTTCTAATCGGAGTAAAAGAAAAGGAAAAGTGAAGAGAGTTATTTTTCAATAGTATTTTGGCTCACTCTTTAAAGCTACGGCGGCTATGTCCGGCGGAACGGAAACTGCCAGGCGGGTGCCGAAATTAGTGTCGATAAAGACGGCAACTTCGAGCGTCGAAGCGGCCATTGAAGCGGCCATTGAAGTGCCAGTGAGTGGAACCACAGAGTGAAACCGTCTGACTGGTGTCTCTCTCCATGCATTGATGCGCCATTTATTTATGGTAAAATTATTCCAAATTCATTTTTCCCAAAAAAAAAAAAATGGTATAATCAAGATTAAAAATATCAATATCTGTGAAAATATCGAGATCTCAATTTTATAAAAATATTGATATTGATGAAAATTTGGACAAGATTTATGGAAATTGAATGAAAATTTGGGCAAACTTTATGGAAATTTATAAAAACGGTTATAATTAGTTAATGAAACTTTGATGTGACCTAATTAGACTATATTTAACTATTTTTAATCATCGTTTTTATAAAATAAAACAATATTTAGAGTTATAGTATAAATATATGAGTAAATGTCAATGCAAGAGCATAAATTTAAAAGAAAAATAATTACAAAATAATATCAAATTTTATTTTATTTTTTACTTAGTCTCTTTCTTAGAAATGAAAACTTTGGACGGTAAAAGAAGCAACACTCCCATCAATTCAATTTTAAGGTGAAATGATGTGAAAATTCGATAGTAAAAAGTTTGAATAATGTTAAAAATAAATATATATTATTTTTATCAATTTTGTTTCTTGTAAATGAAAGCTTTAGATGGTAAAAAAAAAACAAAAAATAAAACGTGTTCATAACTAGGATTGGACTGATATTGTTAGCTCTCAAAAAGAGCTATTATTCTTAGCTTAATTTAGGCTCATTAATAGATTTTATGTGTTTATTGTCTTATTTAGTAGTATCACGCACCGTGGAGGTAGAACCAAGAAATCGAAGACAAACGGGACTAATTTGAAATAATTTGGAGGTGATTTGAGCAGTCAGCCTTCAAAATAGTGAAAATTATAAAACTGCCACTGCACAGTCACAACGTTGCAACGTTGCTTTACAGCTTCGCGACGCTGTGAACTTTGATGGACGAACACGGTTAGCGCACACACAAGTGAGCGTTGCAACGCTGTTTTTAGCATTGCAACGCTGCGATCTTTCCTATAAATACTCCCCTTCATCTTTAGGTCAAAATATGTCAAATTTAGGAGGCCAAAGTAAAATTCGTTCCTTCGTCCATTTCCTTCAATTTTCGGTATCTTTAAGTTAGTTTTGCTTTTTATTTTGGGTTGTAGTCAATGGAACATATGTATATCTCAGATTTGTTTATGAATTGAAAGGTAATCTCTATCTAGTTTCTTTGAGCAAGAGTCCTGTGTTTAATTTCTTGAAGGTTTCTCAATTAATTTAACTACAATTTTGTGAATTCTTTGGTTGGATTTGTTTTAATCTTAATGGAGTTTTGATAAATTCTTCTGAAAAATTAATTTGTTGAAATTCTTGTTTGCAAAATCATTCTAGCCTATGCATCATTGATTGATTTAGTTGCAAGTATTAGAATCACATGTTTAGGGTCTAGATTTTTTTTTGGCCAAACTCATGTATGCCCTAGTATAATCTTTCCAAATAAATTGTGCTACAAGATATGGCTTTCCGGCTTGTAGTATGTCTCAACAATTGAACCATTTCTTAATGCTTTTCAGTTTTAACTTGTATGTCGCTAAGAAGAAATTTTTTTAATTGAATTAGTGCTAGTTTGGATTTTTAATCAAAATTGGCTAATTGGGCTATTAGAATTTCTAATAGATTGAGGGATTGACAGATGCAACGTAATTAATTGGTGCCTCATGAAAGAAATTACATAGGGACTCTCTCTCTTACTCTAGAAATTAGATAGACTCCTATCCTAGATTACATTTACCCCTTTTATTTTAATTTCACACATATTATCTCTTCTACACCAAAACCCTCCCATTTATCGCTCTAGTTAGAAAATTAACTTAACGAAACCAATCGCGCTTCTCTGTGGATCAACTCGGATTTATCACTGTTGCTATGTTTTTAGTAATAATAGGAGTAGTTCGTTATTTAAAAATTATCTTTTGCTTCGCGGTCCTTTTCGGGAATTAAAACGACATTGAATCGGGTCCAAACAGATACCTACTAACAATCCCTACTACAAAGCATATGTCTGGACGAGTACAAAGCATTGCGTACATCAGACTTCCGACTGCTGATGCATAGGGAACCCATTTCATATCCTCAACTTCTTGAGGTATCTTAGGACATTGTTCCTTTGAAAAATGTATTTCATTCCTAAAAAGTAAAAGACCTCTTTTGGAATCTCGCATCTTGAACCTAAACAACACCTTGTCTATATAAGATGTTTGAGACATGCTAGCGTTCTGTTCTTTCGTTTTCAAATTATTTGAATCCCAAGAACATATTGCGTCTTTCCCAAATCTTTAATTTGAAATTGGGTTGCTAGCCAATTTTTAATGTCAGTTAGATATCCTACATTATTCTCAATAAGTAGGATATCATCTACATACAAAACTAGAAATGCTATAGTGGAGTTGATGATCTTTTTGTATACACACGGTTCATCAACGTTCTATTCAAAGCCATAATATTTTACCACAGTATCAAAACTTATATTCCAGGATTTGGATGCTTGTTTCAATCCATAAATAGATCTCTTCAGTTTGCAAACTTTTTGCTCCTAACTCTGTTCAATGAACCCTTCTGGTTGGACCATATAAATACTCTCTTCAAGATCTTCATTCAGAAAAGCAGTCTTGACATCCATTTGTCAAATTTCGTAATTATAAAAATTGGCAATGGACAAGAGTATCCTGATTGATTTGAGAAGGTTTTTTTTATTGTCCACCCCCTCAACCTAAGTATAACCTTTTGCTACTAACCGGACATTAGAGGTTTATATCTTCCCCATATGGTCTCTTTTACGCTTGTAGATCCACTTAGAATCGATAAGTCTTACCTCATCAGGTTTATCTACAAGTTTCCAGACTGAATTAAAGTACATAGACTCTATTTCAAGGTTCATGGCTTTGATCCACTTATCTCGATCAACATCATCCACTGCCTGTTTATATGTTAATAGATCCTCTAAGCCATCATCAGGTATGTTGACTTCAGTTTCAGTTAAACCCATATAGTGGTCAGGCTATCTCACAAACCTCCCACTATGTCGAGACTTTCTCAACTTTTGAGTAGGATGCGATGGACCAGACATCCTTGATCTATCTATAACTCATGTTGAAGAGCAAAGCCGACCAACAACTTTTGTTAATTCGTTTATAGCATTATTTGAAATCTCTTCCAATACTAGTTTACTATGGGGTTTATGATCTGAATGTGGTCTTCCTTTAGGAATGTGGCATTTGTCGATACAATTATTTTATCTGTTGGGATTGGTGTCCTAATTCTCCCGGAGTCTCGTTGTTTTGTAAAGATACACATTGTTTAATGAATAAAATAATTGTTATTTAATTCTGACTTTTACTCATATCTAATAAACAAAGCTCCTTGGTTATCTTGTATATATGTGATATACAAGTGGATCATGCCTTAAGTGATAACCTAAATAGGTATGTAATATAAGAATTAAGGTGGGATACCTGATCCTGGTTACACTACGAATACGGCCTGCTTTGTAGAGGTTTTCAAGTGTTGTAAACTACTACATATGGTAGATCTTGACCATTCATGTGGAGAAATGCGAGCGGGAGAAAAACTTGATGCGTGGTTAATGCGATGAGATAATGGTGTAGAATGTGATGATGAAGTGTGCGTTGTGCATGCAAGTTTTCTCAGCAAGATCCAAGTATAAATCCTACTGAGTTGCCTGGTAATCCCAAGGTCGAACACAGGGACTAAGGAAACAGTATGCGATGGTAATTTTCGATTACTTTGCGGTAATTCAATGTGTTGGTTGGTTGTTTTGTTGTTTAAGGTATAAAGTTTATGCGGCGGAATTGAGAAAAGAGTTAATAATGCGAAAGATACAATGAGTATGTGGAGGAACGGGTTGAGAAGGTCTTTAGCTAGCGTTTCCTGAGATTGCGTTCAAGCTATGCGATCATGCGACACACATGCGACAACAATTCTTTTTCCAATGCAAATGCGATAGCTCCTAGTTTTATGACGCATGCGATGTATGCGATGATGTCTATAGAGCTTATTCCTAAGTCTCTACTTCTTGCCTATGCGATGATGAATGATGTACACAGGTACAAGGTGATCGCACACAATCATATCCTATCTCTAGGGTATATATGATGCATTAATAGCAAACAGAACTTATTCCTAAGCTTCTATCTCTTGATTACGCTTCTAATCTGACTCTCCCGAGCCTAGATTCTAATCTGACTTTTTCAAGCCTATATTTTATCCTTAGACTACCCTCCTAAGAATATCTAAAGGACGAATGAAGCATACATAATACAAGATGATCGCATAAAGTGAAGATCTCAGGTTATGCTGGCTAAGTGCTTTTCAACCCATTCGACAGTTTAGCTACTCATGCGTAATGTAAAGAGAGTGGACAAATATAAAAATGCAATTTCCATTTTATAAATAAGTTCAGAATACAAAATGACAATGGAAAATAAGGGTAGAGAACCTGGTAGCAATATCTTGCTTCCCAAGGTTTTTACACTGAGTTATCTCTATTCTGCCCAAAAGATGTTCTTGTTTCCGCAAGCGTTGGCCCTCTTTCTATTTTCGACGGCACTCTTTCGAGTTAACCGGGACAATCTCTCGGCGTATTCTCCCTTCACTCGCCTCCGCCTTCTCAATATAAGAAAACTATGAACAAGGATAACTATCTTCTATGTGGTGAACTCTCTTAACTGAGTGAACCCCTTTAACGAATGTGGCCTTCGGTATTTATAGAGCTTCAGGGTGAACAACTTTTTCTCTCAAATGATTTTACTGATTGGATGTCATTAATTCTCTATCTGATGCGCCGAATAATTGTCAACGAAAAGTTGAGTGTACTTGCTACAGTGTCGTTAACAGCTTGCAACTTAATTCGGAATCGACCGTCATCAGTTTTCTATCCCATCATGATTTATTAAGCTTTCACCTTGATGTGCCGGCTTTATGCGGCCACCTCTGAGCAAATTTTTCGCAAATGTAAACGTCGTCCATAGCTTTGCGGTTCGACATTAATATTACTGTAATGCGATCGGACGCTAATTTCTTTTGGAATCGCAATTCCAACTGCACCAACGATTTTCTGCTCAAAATACATAAGTTAGTTGTTTTTTTAATGCAATAGACGCATACGATCACAACGTTATAAATTTAATGCTTTTGGACGTAATTTTTATATTGTTACTGTCACAATCCTTCATTGTTTGTATATCTTTGCGTCTGTGAATAACGTGCATTTTCTACCCGTTATCACACCCCCAAATTGAACACAAGTTTGTCCTCAAAGCATAGACTAGAAGATTTTCTTTAGAAAGTCACCGCCTTTCTATTTCCTAGATTTCTCAAGGTTCCTTATTCAAATCCTTATGATGTACCAAAATCTTCCATAATTCTTATCCAGGTCTCTTCTTAAAATATTTCTAAAATTTAGGGACCGCAAGTTTAACCTTCAAAAAGACCTTACTAGTTTCCAGGGCATTGCATGATTTATTTCATAAAAAACTTTTTTCAACTGGGGTATTTTCAAATGATTTTTATCCTTGCGTATTTTAGATATTTTTTCTATGACCTTACATTGATCCAAGTACCTAGCCTTCGTTTTGGCTTACCCCCGCGTGTGTCATGCAGACATCTAACTACGAGCAATGTGCTCTTTCTCAGTCTAAACTCATGCCCATTTGGCAGCGGAGTTGCGATCATTTTATTTATGCGTTGATCACGATTCCTACCTTCGTTTTGGCTTGCCCCCACGTGTATCATGTGGACATCCAACTACGAGCAAGATCTGATCGCAACTTTATGATTTTTTTTTTGTAGTGCCTAAAAATAGCAAGGTTGAAAAATGAATACCACACCCCCAAATTTAAACGCAGTAATGTCCTCATTGCTGAAAGATTAAAATAATTCATGCGATGCTCTTAGGACGTTTCGTAAAAGTTAGTTTGAAAGAAAGTTGGCAGACCAATAACTTCTAGAAATGTTTCATGAGATGACTGTCCTAAAATTAAGTTGACTCTAGTATATACGAAAAAATAGAGGTATGTGTTTCATCATTGAAATCGTAATTGGCAAAGAGAAATAATGCAGTGACTTACTAAATTAATCAATGTGTAATGATTGTGCCGACTAAAGAGGATGCGATGATAAAATTATTAAAATACGATGCGAGAGAGCAAAATTTGGAATAAACAAAGTCAAGGAAAGATACAACCCCCAAATTTACTCTTTCGCCCGCATTATTTGTGATCGCATCCTTCCTTGCGGCGAACTACTTTCTTTGATTTCGGTGGTGGAATAAGCTAGTTACGTCTTTCATGTAGCTCCTCCGTAATCGTCCACCACGATCGTTGCAAAGAAAATATCGAGAGGGTCAAATAAAAAAAACAAAGTTAGCAAATACGTTCACCACGATCGCATTCTCTCTCTCTCTCTCTTTTTATATACGAAAAGATAAATATACGATAACAGATAAAAGAAAGGTAATGAAAGTTCATGAATCATTGATAGGAAAAAAGATATTCCAAAAGAATTGCGTCCCTGATGAGTTTGAGTCGAATAGTAACGCAGGGACTGCTTATTTCAATCTGGGCTTTTTACATCCAAGGCGGCTTTTTCTTCTTTTCTTGGTCTTCTGAGATCTTTACTGCCTCAATCCGAAGCTTTTCCCCATTGACGTTCATTACAATCTCCCCCTTGGGCATATCAATTTGAGCGCTACCAGTCAAGAGGAATGGTCGTCCCAATATGATGGGCACATTTTTGTCCGCTTTATAGTCCAGAATGATGAAGTCTGCTGGTAAGATGAATTTATCAATTGAGACTATGACATCCTTCAACTCTCCCTCAAGATGTATTTAGGATCTGTCCGCAAGCAGGAGAGTCTCCGTCATGGGCGTTAGTTTTCCTATATTCAATAGTTCGAAAATGGATAGCGGCATTAAGTTTATACTCGTTCTGAGATCGTATAGTGCTTGACCAATGTGGACCCCTCCAATTGAGCATGGTATCGTGAAGCTTCCTGGGTCGCACATTTTTTGTGGGATCATAGTATTTTTTGTTACTACCACTGTAGCGATCTTTCCTTCATCATTTTGTTTCTTTTTCAATCCTTGCGAGAATGGTGGTAGTTGTACTTCTGTTTCGTATTCTATAGGCTTGAAGGTGGACGCAACTTCTGGGTTCATCTTCTCGGGCTCTTCTGAATCATATTTCAATGGGTTCTCAATTGTCACCACATTCGGGTTGGTCCTGGTGGGTTTTTCCCTTTCTTCCGCTATCGTTTTTTCACTTAGCTAGGAGAATGCTAGGCATTGTTCCTTTCCTGTAACCCCAGAGTTGTGAGGGAGCTCAGTTCAGCTTGGCAACGCTCCTTGCGGTCTACTTTTGAGTTCGCCCCGCAATCTGTCCCATCTGAATTTCAAGATTGCGGATGGACATTGCTTGATTCTGAAGCACTGTTTCATTCTTTTCAATATATTGCTTCAGTAAACTCTCCAAGGATGAAGATTGCGGAGCCTACGAACTGCTGGCTTGGTTTTACGTTTGACCGTTTGTTCCAGCAAAAATCCTGGTGGCCCTTCTTTTTGTGCCATAGGTTGATAGCTTTGTTGTTGATTTTTTCACATGAAATTGGAGTGGTTTATCCAACCGGGGTTATACGTATCGGAGAAATGGTTATTCTTTATGAAGCATATTGACTATGGATTCCTTAGGCATTCTTCAATCGGATGTGCTTCTTCATAGGTGACACAACTCGTGGTCGTTTGAGCGATTGCATTGACTTGCCCTTTATGTATTCCCGTGCTATTGATGGCGATGCCTTCTATCAGTCTTCATGATTTTTAAAAATGCGATCAAGTATATTCTTAGCCTCATTGTAAGTTTTATCAAGCAGACCTCAAGCTGCTACAGCATTGACAGGCATCTACGATGCAGGGTTTAGTCCGTGGTAGAAAATTTTCATCTCTAAGCAATCTGGTAAACCGTTATGCGGGCAATCTCTTACCAGCCTCTTAAACCTCACCCAGGCGTCACTGAGCAATTCGTCAATATCCTGTTCAAAATTAGTGATCAGCTTCCTCCTTCTGGCGTTCTCCGTCGGGAGGAAGTACTTCTTCATGAACTTCTCAACTACTTGTTCCCATGATGTAATCTCCCCTGGTTCGAGACAATAAGCCCATTTTTGTGCCTGGTCACACAACGAAAACGGGAATAATCATCTATAAAGCTAATGAAATATTCATAACCTCCCCATGCTTTAACACTCATCGGTCTACAGAAGTCTGAATGCATGAGCTCTAAGGTTTCTTCGACTCAATGACTTTTTCCAGAAAAAGATCTTTGGTCATTTTTCCTTTGAGACATGACTCACACGACGGTAAAGAGACATCTTCTAACTTGTTTAGAAGTCTACTTTTAGACAGTCTCTTAATCCTATTGAGATTAATGTGACCAAGTCTCAAGTGCCAAAGATAGATACTCTGAGAAATGCGTTGCTTTTTTCTTTGAGTTTCAGTTGTTTTAGATATTTCTGAGTTATAAACAGCTTCAACTTTAGATGGTTTTAACTTATATAAGTTACTTTCTAAGTTTTTACAAAAGATTTATACCTCTTTTTGTAATGAACACTTTATTAAAAAAATTTACATTGTACGAATGTTCCAACAAATAGGAAATAGATATCAAATTTATTTTACAAGAAGATACATAAAGAACATTTTCTAAATATAGATATCTATTTCCAAAAGTTCACTTAACAGCTCTGATTGCTTTTGCCGAGATACGCTCCTCTGATCTAACCCGAAGAGTAATCTTATCTTCTTCAAGCTGCCTCCAGGAACTAGTTTCCTGAGAAGAAAAACAAACATGATTAGTGGCCTCGGAATCTAATATCCAGGTAGAATATGAAGGAACTCTAAAACTAGAGAACCAGTGAGCAAAAGCAGATCGTTTCAAGTTCCATTGAGAAAGAACACATACATTTACAGTTATGCATAGAGCATGAATTACAACATGCTTCGAAAGTAAATACAAGGGGATCGAGTATAATACCTTTAAAGAACTCTGTCTTCGTATTTTCCTCGATCAAACTCGAACGCATCCAAACAGGAACTCGAACGCAATGATCAGAACTCGATCTCTACAAGCAACTGGAAGATTCTCAATCACCAGTGAGTATAACTCGATTCTCGACACTCGAACAAAATTCGACACCACCATAAAGTTATCTTGGTATTCTCATTGTGAGAATCCAGGAGTTATGGGCTCTGTATGATTTTGGATAAAGGATTGGAGGAAGTAAACGATCGAGTATGCGATCAAACAATCATGTAGAATAAGAAGTCTATCATATAGACTTGATACTCGATCTTGTAGCAATGAGTAACTATCGTATAGTAAACTTGATACTTGATCATTTAGGCTCTAAAGCTATCGTTTAATAAAACTAGTTTTTACTCTATAGTTTTTCTATGAGATGTATCCAATTGAATTTGCACTAATTATTTGAAAAAAAAAAAATTCTTTTTATGTCACAGTTACCATAAAACCACAAATAACCTCTCACTCAAGTCGGTTATTGAGAAAAAGAATTATTAATTATATATAATTAATAAATTATAAATAAATACAATGACTAACTTCTCATATTATATTTATAACCTATGGTTTTAATATTGCATCATATGCAATATATAAATCATAGTTCTTTTTTCTATTTTATGGCATTTAATATAAATCACATTTATATTAATTCCTCCAATCAAATAATGTATCAAATATATTATATCAATTATATCATATATAATTGAATCAATTTAATTATATCATATATAATCAAATTCCCTCTTGTTAATTTGAACACTTCAAACTACCCCAAAATCTGATTCTCAACTTGAACACATTGAGCTACCAAGGGGACCTTATGGACTTGTAGCTTAAAGCTTCAACGGTACGTGAATAACTGATTAAACTCTTTAATCACGATATCCACCATCAGTTAACTATCGGGCACTTCACTAAAGACCGACAGTTGCACTCTTCGCACTACAGATATATTTTTGTGTTCATTGGATATAAGTTATAACCAATTAACAGTGCGATGACCCTTCACAAATTGCTCGTAAGTACAGCTAGGCCAATTTATCGTTTTGCCCTTGTCGTTACATCTAACTTCTTAAGTACCACTGATTCCTCTAATGAATAATAAGTCATAGTCTTACTATGACTGAGTCCTCTCTTCCTAAGAGAGGGTGTGGCCACTATGTTCAAGACTCGAAATCAGCCTTTAAGGGAGCAATTTATCTACTTGCCTTTGCTTCAGAATTGGAGTGAATTTTGTCTTGTGTAGTTGAGTTCCCAGCTCCCCCATCAGACGAATCCCCAAAATGGTAAGCTTGTTGAATTGGCAATCTGGCCACTCCCACCCATACAAATCAAAGGATCGCCCTCATAGGCAGGAGTTCCCAACTCACTCAAGATTCATGTCATGTCACCTATGGTCATTCTAGTGAAATGTAAGTTTCTATTATCAACGGCGTTATATAAAAAGACTAATCATTTCGTGGTTCAATATTATACAAACTCTTTGTATAGGATACCTCTGCTCGCATGTCTCCACATGAATGATCAAGATCAGATCATTTGTAGCACTTTACAACACTTCTACATCTACAAAATAGACCGTATCCGCAGTGTCACCAGTATAAGGTATCCCTCCTTTATCCATATACTACAGACTATTTAGGTTATTACTTAAAGCACGATCCACTTGTATGTCTCTACATACATGCTTAAGTTACATAAAATAACCAAGGATCATAGTTTATTAGATTGAGTAAATGCTTATAAAATAACACTTATTTTATTAATAACAATATGTTTACAAAGTTTATAAACTACGAAACTACAAGAAGGTTTAGGACACCATTCCCAACAATCTCTCACTTGTTCTAAAGCCTCGGGAGACTAATGTACAATACAAAGACAGTACAAAATACAATAAACTATGACATACACTATAACCCAGTAACATCTCCCACTTGCCCTAGACAAGGTGTCGCATATCCTGTAGACCCAAACTTTTTAGATGACCCTCGAACACTTTAGCCGTGAGAGCCTTTGTAAACAGATCAGCAACGTTGTGCTTTGACGCGATCTTCGTGATAATCACATCACCACGATGTGCAATCTCTCAGATCAAATGATATTTCTGTTCTATGTACTTACCTCTTCGGTGACTCCGAGGTTCCTTAGAATTTGCCACAACCCCTCTGTTATCATAATAAAGTGTGATCGGCAAAGACATATTTGGAACAACTTCTAAATCAATAAGGAACTTCTTAAGTCAAACAACCTCTTTAACTGCTTCATAAGCAGCTATGTATTCTGCTTCCATAGTGGAGTCTGCGATGCATCCTTGCTTGATGCTTCGCCATACTATAGCCCCTTGATTCAGAGTGAACACTGACCCTGATGTTGATTTTCGAGAATCTCTATCAGTTTGAAAGTCAGAGTTTGTGTATCCTTTAAGGATCAAATCCTTATCTCCATACACGAGCATATAGCCTCTCATTCTCCAAAGATACTTGAGGATCGTTTTGACCGCCGTCCAGTGATCTAATCCTGAATTGGACTGGTATTGACTGACAATCCCTACTGTATAGTAAATGCCTGGTCTAGTACATAACATTGCATACATAAGGCTACCAATAACCGATGCATAGGGAACCCGTCTCACTTCCTCAACCTCTTGAGGTGTCTTAGGACATTGTTCCTTAGACAAAACAATTCCATGCCTAAAAGGTAATAAACCCTTCTTAGAATTATACATCGAATATCTGACAAGCATATTGTCAATCTAAAATGCCTGAGACAAGGCCAACCTTTTGTTCTTGCGATCGTTTATGATCTGGATCCCTAGAACAAACTACGCCTCTCCCAAATATTTCATTTGGAATTGGGCAGCTAGCCATTTCTAAACATCAGTCAAAAAACTTACATCATTCCCAATGAGTTGGATATCATCCACATAGAGCACAAAGAAAGATACTGAGCTGTTGATAATTTTCTTGTAAACAAAAGGCTCATCAACATTCTGATCAAAGCCATAAGATTTGATTACAGTATCAAATCGTAAATTCCAAGATCTAGATGCTTGTTTTAGTCCATAAATGGACCGATTAAGCTTGCAAACTTTTTGCTCTTGATCTTATTGAATGAATCCTTCTGGTTGAGCCATGTAGATGGTCTTCTCAAGATTACCATTCAAAAAGGCAGTCTTGACGTCTATTTACCATATCTCATAATCATAAAGTGGCTATGGGTAGAAGAATCCTGATAGACTTTAATATGACAACAGGTGAGAAAAGTTCTTCATAGTTCACTCCCTCAACCTAGGTATAACACTTTGCCAGTGGTCTAGCCTTAAAGGTTTGTACCTTTCCATGTACACCTCTTTCCCCTTGTAGATCCATTTATAACCTATAGGTTTTACCCCATCAGGTTGATCAACAAGCTCCCAGACATAATTGAAGTACATAGACTCTATTTCCTGATTCATGGCTTTAATCCATTCATCTTTGTCATCATCTTTCATTGCTTGCTTATAAGACAACAAATCCTCAACTCCATCATCAGACATGATATTTTGGGCTTATGTTAAACCCATGTAGCGTATAGGTGGGTTCACAACCCTTCTACTACGTCAACACAGTCTCAACTCTTGAGATGGTTGACTAAATGAACTGACATCAACAACTCTTATTGATGTATTAGCTTGTTCAACAACTCTTGTTGAAGACTGGGCAGTTAGAAATCTCACTTAAAACAAGTTTACTACATGGCTTATGATCCCTTATGTGGTCTTTTTCCAATAAGGTAGTATTTGTCGATACAAACACTTTATTTTCCCTTGGATCATAGAAGTATCCACCTCTCGTTTCTTTAGGGTAACCTACAAATAGGCATACTTTCGAATGAGGTTCCAACTTTTTCGGGTTAGCTGATAACGAGCAGAAATGCACGTTATTACAGTGCTAAGTTCTTAAACAATGCTGGCTTGCGTTGATAAAATATGTTAGATTGCGTCCAAAAAGCATTAAGTTCATAACATTGTGGTTGCATGCTTCCATCGCATAGAAACAGTTAATTTTTGTATTTTTATGCAGAATATGTATTGACGCAAGGCGAAAAGCGCAATCACAAGAAATCAACGATCGAACGCAGCATTACTGCAAGGCTTTACGGTGATTTGGGCTCGCAAACATCTGCTCAAGAATGATTGTCGCATAGAGCCGCCGAAACTTGGTGGGTGCATCTAGGTGAAAGGCATAATTAATCACGATGGGACAGAAAGCTGATGACAGTCGAATCCGAATTAAGTTGACAAACCGCTAACGATAACAAGTCCACTCAGCTTTTCGGTGACAAATATTCGACGCATCAGTCAGAGAATTAAAGTCAACCCATCTGTGCAATCATAAGAGAGAAGCCTTCTTTCACCCTAAAGGCTCTATAAATACCGAAGGCAACCTTCAGAAAAAGAGTTCGGAACACTTAAATAAACTTCTCCATAGTTTAGCCTTGTCCATAGTTTTCCTTTTTATTTTTAAGGCGAAGCAAGAGAAGAGCTGAGACGCCGAAAGATCGCCCAGGGCAACTCGAGAGAGAACCCGAAGGCGTAAAAGTAGAGAGTGAACTGACTCTCGCGAGAGCGAGATTATCTTTTGAACACGAGTAGAAAAGACAGTGTAAAAGCCTAGGAAGCAAAAGATTGCTACCAGGCTCTTTATTCTCTTTTTGCATTGTTATTTTGTACTTCAACTTTATATTTATATAATGGAAGTTCTTATTCTACATCTGTTTACTCTCTTAGCACGCATGAGTAATTAAACTAATCGAATGGGTTGAGAAGAACTAAGCTAACATGACCCAGGATCTTAATCGCATGCGATTATATTGTTTTATGTTGTGCCCAACACCCCTTTAGAGATACTCAAGAGAAAGTCTAAAGAAAGAACCTAAAGACTCGAGAGAGATAGGTTAGAATCTAGACTCAAGAGAGCAAGATTAGATCTGCATAAATAAGAGATAGGGACTTAGAGATAAGCTCTATTTGTCAACCTGCATCGCATGCACCCTAGAGATAGGTATGATATTATGTGGTCGCCTTATTTGTGTGTGTGTCATTTTGTCATCGCATAAATATGAATAGAGGCTTATATGTAGGTCCTATAGATTTATCGCATATATCGCATGTGTTCTAGCATTAGAAGTCGTAGCATTTGCATCGAGAGATGGTTTACTATTGTATGTGTGTTGCATGATCGCATAGCATGAACGCATCCTAGGAAGTGTCAGCCGAAAGCCTTCTCAACCCGTTCACCGAATACTCATTGCATCTTCCGTTTATCAACTCTTTTCAAACTCTGCCGCATTTGTTTATTTTTATTACCGCAAACAAGAATCCCAACAACTATTAATTTATTTGGTAACCGCAAAGTTTTCTGAAAAATTATCACCGCATACCGTTTTTCCAAGTCCCTGAGTTCGACCCTGGACTTATCAGGAAACTCAGTGGGGTTTACACTTGGATTCCACTGAGAAAAATTAAGTGCTCAACATCTTTCCATCACCGCATATCATCCATTATTCCACCTCATAAAATAATGCATCATTAGCCACAAGCACGTGGGCTAGACATCCCCAAATCTTGAAGTGGCGTAAACTACCTTTACAATCTCTTCATAACTCAAAAAGTATTTCAGAAACACTCTTTGAGGGAACATTGTTCAAAATCTAAACTGCAGTTTCTACTGCATATTCCTAAAACGAGTCTGAAAGATGAGCATAACTCATCATAGATCGAACCATGTCCAACAGGGTTCTGTTTCTCCTTTTTGATATACCATTCTGCTGAGGTGTGTCTAGGATTAAGAGTTGAGACATGATTCCATGTTCTATCATATTGTTCTGAAATTTTAAGTTCATAAACTCTCCACCACGATTAGATCGTAGTGTATTTATCTTTTTAGCTAACAAGTTTTCAACTTCAGTCTTATACTCCTTGAACTTTTCAAGAGCGTCAAACTTATGTTGCATTAGGTATAGATACCCATATCTAGAATAATCATTTATGAAAGAGATGAAATATTCATACCCATCTCATGCTCTTACACTCATCGGACCACAGAGGTCTGAAGGTATAAGCTCCAAGGTTTCCTTGGCTCTATAACCTTTTCCAGTAAAAGGTCATTTGGTCATTTTTCCTTCAAGGCAAGATTCACATACTGGTAAAGAGTTTTCTTCTAAACTATTTAGAAGTCCACTTTTCACCAACTTCTCAATCCTATTAAGATTAATGTGACCTAACCTTGCCAAAGATGGGCATTTTCTTTAGGAGAAACTCTTGGTCTTTTCATAGTTGTTGTTGTTTTAAACAATTCAGTATTAAGCAAGATTTTTATGACTAACGGCCTTAGTACATACAAGTTATTTTTCATTGAACCAAAACCTATCTCCATACCATTCTTAAAAATAAACACTTTATTCTCAGAAAAATAGATGGAATAATTTTGTTCAATCAGACAAGAAACTGAAATTACGTTCCTCTTGATATGAGGAACTACATAAACATTATCCAGTAAAAGATACCGTACTTTGTCCAAAAATAACTTAAGCCTGCCTACAGCAACAGTTGAAACGGCCTCACCAGTACTGACTCTAAGAGTCAACTCTCCAACTTCCAACTGTTTTCAGGAACTAAATCCTTGATGAGAAGAACATAGTGGTTAGTAGCCCTTTAATTAAGTATCTAGGCAGAATCATCATTCTCTACTAAGCACGTTTCCAAGAAAAAAAATCACATCTATCGTTTTCGGATTTCTTCCTTTTCTGGAAAGTAGTGGGATCAGTGTCAGAACCTATATTATAAACTCCAAGTTCCATTTCAAAGAACAATTCTCGTCAATGAACTTCATCAGAGTCAACAACAATTGCTTTCTCTGTTAGTCCCTTGACATTCAATAAGGACTGAAGATTATCTTGGGAACTGACCCACTGGTTGCATTGTCATCAATCTCATCTTGCTTAAAAAGTGAGAACTTACGTTAAAACAATTCCTGCAACGAGTCCATGATCTCACATGCAATGACCATGTTCTCAACCCTTTTGGCCAATGCATCAGTTATGCTTGCCAAAATGTTAAGTCAGCCCTTCGAATTAGCCTCCATCCACAACTCATATGCATTACGAACAATTCGCAGTGCACCAGGGTTTGGGAATTGAGGTCAATCAAACATTGACATGTTGTAAGTAAAATCGTTAGAAAAGGCATCTAACGGAAAATCAAACATTGACATGTTGCTGAAAAAACAAATATATTGATCTACGTTAGATTTTAGCATAATTCTTTTAAAACAAATCCAGTCAGGTTTAGCAAAATCTAAATGAATACCATAATACATCTAATTTTGTAATGATGCTTCAGAAATTTAGGACAAAAGCCACCGAAGGATAGTCAATTTATCCCTCCACTGAATTAAAACACTCTCAATTAACCATTACACCAGAATAACTCTTATTCCTATAACGATTAGCCATCATTGATTTGGTCAAGAAATCATTAACTTGCTTAATAATTTCCCGTAAGTATAACCCTTCATTTTAGATCCTAGAGTTCTGCCCCAAGCAGCCAACCGAAGAGGAAAACCGATTGGAGAAAAAACTAAAACGACCCTATCCATTTCTAGAGTTCGCCTTAATATTGACCAACTACACAAACCATCCGAAAGGGGACGCTCCCAAGATACCTCGAGGCCGTGCAAGATGGTCTCACGGTGTAAACCAATGAAGAAGATCGCAGGACATATTTACACACATCCTTCTCCCACTTACTATAAATACTATCTCCATTCACCTTGATACTAACTCATGCAAACACCATCCGAAGGGGGACACTCCTAGGGCGCCACAAGGACAAGCATGAATCTCACAGTGTGAAAATTCAGGAAGAAACGTGAGTGGAATTGACATATCATATATATATATATATATATTCCTCCCACTGAGTATTTTAACAACTTAGGGTTTAATTTACTTAGAAAAATACGGCTAATTATTTTACTAAGTGACTGTTTAAGTTTGCCCAAAAGTAAAACTTACTTTGAAAGTTAAACAACTTTGATCAACATTCATTAAACACTTTAATGAATATTAACCAATAATTGCATGCTTGTAGAAAATCTATCTAATTCACCTTTCTAGGTAGGTTCCCAGGTAGGGGTGTTCTATTTCCGTCAGCTTAAATACCCAAGCCTAGCCAGAACCCGCATTAGACAAAAGGTCTCTTATAGATAGATTTAATACAAATTTAATTTTTATGCAAATCAATTTAATCTTATTAAACTGATTTAAAATATTAAACTTAGGTTTCTAATCTCATTAGAACTGTGATCTTAGATCTATCTCAATAAAATTTTTAAAATATGACTAAAACCTAAGTTTGTATGCAACTCTTTCTTATTGATTTTAATTCTAACTTCATTAATTATAACACTTACAAAAAAAGAAACAATCAAAATGAACCACATTGCTAAGCTAGACATCCACAAGGCTTTATAACTTTTATAAATAAACCTAAGTGTCATGCTTCATGCAATGTTCATTCATTACTATATATAACTTTTATATAACGTGTAATGAACCAAGCATACATGCTCTCATACACCCTTATACTATAACACTTATAATATAAAGATGATGCATAGATATGCTTAATAAATGCATATATTATAACTCTTATATTATATGATGCATGAGTATATTTTAAGGAAATTTAATCATGAAAACTACTATATTATAACACTTATAATATAAAGATGATGCATGAATAAATTCATAACATACATCACATGTACATTAAAAAAAATTGATGGACCGGGATAATTAGCCTCAAAATCGAAAAAATAAAACTAACTATTACAAAAAGCATCGAGTCAACCAGTTCAAACAAACGAATCAGGTCTTGAACCGCCTGGGCGAAGCCTCGTTACTTGATCGTGTAGCATCTTTTTCAGATTTTCGAGTAACGCCTATCGAGTATAGACGATCGTGTAGCATGGATCGAGTGCCTTTGGACTATGCGATGAGCATGAAGGCCACGCAATCGTGCAACGCACATCGAGCAAAGCATGCCACGCGATCGAGTAGACAACAACTATGCGATGAAGCATGATTGTCTAAACGATCGAGAAGCAAGCGTCGAGTGTCTTATACCGAGTGATCAAGTAGCCAGTGACTAGGCGATGAGCATGCTGGCCTCTCAATCGTTTAGTGTGCACGACATGCGTCGAGTATCATATACTCTATGCAATTGTTTACCCCGAGCGTGTATACGATCGAGTAGCCAATGCAACACGATCTTTTAAACTCTTTACTCAATCGTGTAGCATTAGCCATGCGATCGTTTAGCAAATACTACATGATCGAGTAGAACTTTTCTACACGATCGCATAGCCAAATCTAAACGATTGTTTAGCTTAAGCAACATAATGCGACCAACGATTGGTCTTCTTCCTCGAAGCAAACAACATCTCCATGTGTCTGAAGTTTCATCACGAACGACTCAAACAAAAATAGAACTTGGATACAAACTCGTAGCAAGTTAATTATGCCCAAAAATGTAGAGTCTTTAAAAATTAACTTTTGAAAAGTAAAGAAAGCTTTAAACAGAGGCAATTATCTCGAAATTCTCCATCAACACATCTACAAACACATTTAACACTTAAACGCATTGTAGAATACTTAAAACCCACCAAGACTGTAAATGAAATTCAATACAGCAATGGAATTTGGAATATCAAAACAACCTAGCTCTGATACCAATTGAATGAACTTTAAAACTAGAGAATCAGTGAATGGAAGCGGATCGTTCTATGTTCCATTGAGAAAGAACACATACATTTACAGTCATACATAAACAGTTATGCATAGAGAAAAATTTATAGCATGCTTCAAAAGTAAATACAAGGAGATCGAGTATAATACCTTTGAAGAACTATTTCTTCACGTATTTTTCCTTGATCAAACTCGAATGCGTCTAAATAGGAACTCGAACACAACGATCAGAACCCGATCTCCACAAGCAACTAGAAGATCCTCAATCACCAGCGAGTATAACTCGATCCTCGACCCTCGAACAGAACTCGACACCACCACAAGATTACCTTAGTATTCTCGGTGTGAGAATCCAAAAGTTGTGAGCTCTATATGATTTTGGATAGAGAAATGGAGGGAAGTTAAACATGATCGAGTAGATGATGCGAGTAATGCAATTAAACGATCGTGTAGAAGAAGAAGCCCTATCGTAATAGACTTGATACTTCGATCGTGTAGTCTGTTGGGGTTGATGCCCTAATTTCGTAAGGGTCCTGTAGTTTTTGGTAAACAACCTGTATGAACACAACTCTTATGTGATGTAATATATGAAGAATATTCTTATATTCACTATTGTCTATTAAATATAGATATTTTAGTTTCATTAAAACTACAAACCAATAAAACTAAGATCCCTGGTTGTGGAAGTAACTTCAGCAATGTATGTTGAAGACAATACAGTGGATCGTGCTTTAAGTGACAACCTAAATAGTCGTAGCTATAATGGATAAAGGAAGGAGAACTAATCCTGTGACGCTAACGAGTGTGGGCCCGTTTTTGTAGATGCTACAAGTGTTGTAAAGTAGTACTACAAATGGTTTGAATCCTGAATCATTCTTGTATAAGGGCATGTGATGCGTTATTTTATGAATTGTGCAAATTAAGGATGAAATGCGATAATGGAGTATGCGTTGAGCACCTCAAGTTTATCTTTATTGGGAACCAAGTGCTACCCTCACTGAGTTTATCTCTGGTAAAGTGCCTAGGTCATACCTCAGGACTTGAGGCGCAATGTTAGCGATGAATATTTTATCAGAACTTGTCGGTATCCAAATAAATCATACGCTTTTGTTGGGATTAATTGTTTGCTGTTATCAATAAACAAATGCGGCCAGATTACCGAAAAGAGTTGATAAACGAAAGATGCGATGAGTATTCGGTGAACGGGTTGAGAAGGGTTTCGGCTGACACTTCCTAGGATGCGTTCATTATGCGAATCAACCTCATTAGGGACTGTTTATTCCAAACCGGTCTTCTCACGTCCATGGTGGCTTTTCCCTCTTGTCTTTGTCCTGAGGGATCTTGACTGCCTTAATCTAGAGCTTTTTCCCATGAATGTTCATTACAATCTCTCCCTTGCGTACATCAATTTAAGCACGACCGGACGAAAGGAATGGTCGTCCCAATATGATTGGCACATCTTCGTCCACTTTACAATCCAAAATGATGAAGTCTGCCAGCAAGATGAATTTATCAATTGAGATTGTGGCATTTTTCAACTCTCCTTCAGGATATATTTGTGATCTGTCTGCAAGTACGAGAGTTCCAGTCGTGAGCGTGAGTATGGCGATATTCAATTGTTTGAAGATTGATAGCGGCATTACGTTTATACTCGCCCCAAAATCACATAGTGCTTGGCCGCTATAGACCCCTCCGATGGAGCATAGTATCATGAAGATTCCCAGGTCACCCATTTTAGGTGGGATCACAGCATTTTGCATTGCGGCCACTGTTGTGATCTTTTCTTCATCATTTTGTTTCTTCTTCAATCTTTGCGGAGCTGGTGGTAGCTAGACTTCTTCTGTCTCATGTTCTAAAGGCTTGAGGGTAGACACAACTTTGGGGTTCATTTTCTAGGGCTTTTCTAAACTATAGGTCAATGGGTCCTCGGTTGTCACCGCATTCAAGTTGGTTGCAATGGGTTCCTCCCTTTCTTCCGTAGTCATGTTTTCACTTAGCACGGAGACTGCTAAGCATTGTTCCTTCCTGGTACTCCCAGCGTTGCGAGGAAGCTCAGTTGAGCTGGGCAGTGCTTCTTGGGTCTATTTTTCAGCTCGCCCACAATTTTTCCCAGTTGAATTTCGAGATTTCTAATGGATGTAGCTTGATTCTGAAGCATTGATTCGTTTTTATCAATGTACTGCTTCAACAATCTCTCTAAGGATGAAGATTGCGGTGTTTACGAGCTGCTAGCTTGGTTATGCGTCGGACCGCTGTTTTGCGGGAAAAATCCAGGTGGCCATCCTTTTTACGCCACTGGTTGGAAGTTTTGTTGTTCATTTTTCCACGCAAAATTTGGCTGGTTTCTCTACCCAGGGTTATATGTCTAAGAATAGGGATTATTCTTTATAAAGCACACTGTGTGGATTTCCGGGGTATTCTTCCATCGAATGAGCGTCTCCGCAAATGACACAACTTGCGGTCGTTTGGACAATTGCGTTGACCTGCCCTTTCTTTGCTCCCGTGTTATTAATTGCGATGCCTTGTATCAAACTCATCATCACAGTCATTTGGTTTTGCAGGGATGCGATAGCCCTGTTGTTTGCATCATTATCTTTAATTCTTAATCTTTGATCACTTTCCTGCCAATCCTCATGATTTTTGGAAATGCGATCAAGTATACTCTTTGCCTCCTCCTATGTTTTGTTTAGCAGACCACCACCAGCTGCCGCATTGGCAACGGTCTGCGAAGAGGGATTCAGTCCTTGGTAAAAGATCTCCATCTGCAGGCAGTCTGGTAAGCCATTATGTGGACAGTCTCTTACCAGCCGTTTGAACCTCGCCCAGGTATCACTGAGCGATTCGTCATTTTCTTATTCAAAATTTGTTGTTAATTTCCTTCTCCTGGCATTCTCGGTTGGTGGGAAATATTTCTTCATAAACTTTTCGACGACTTGTTCCCACGACGTTATTTCTCCCGGTTCGAGAGAATATGCCCATTTTCTTACCTGATCACACAAAGAAAATGGAAACAGAGTTAGTCGAACTTCTTCGGTAGAGATATTCGAGAACACAAAAGTGTTGCAGATTTCTATGAAGCTCCGGAGGTGAACGTGCAAATCTTTGCCACGCCTTCCTCCAAACTGCCCAGCAGCTTGGATCATCTACAACATTACCGGCTTCATTTCAAACCTCGATCCATCTAACGCTGGCCTCATGATTCCTGGAGAGAAATCATAGAGGTTGGGCGACGCATAGTCCCTAATGGGTCTATTACAGTCATTTGTCAAAAGGATGGGGTTGGCCATTATATTGTTCGCGTTTGCGGCCCTTGCTTCCAGTTGTTCTGCCATTCTTGGTGTTCTCTCTTGTTGTTGGCGGTTGTCTCTTAGTCTTCGTCGAAATGTTCTCTCAATCTTCAGGTCGTAGTTCGCCAGAGATTGGGAGCTACAAAGAAATCAGAAAAATTACCGTTAGTACACTGATTTTTCGAAGTCCCCGGCAACTACGCCAAAAACTTAATGTGTTATTTTATGATGTGGAATTATGGATGACATGTGATAATGGAGTTGCGTTAAGCACTCAAGTTTTCTCAGTGGAATCCAAGTGTAAACCCCACTGAGTTTCCTGATAAGTCCAGGGTCGAACTCAGGGACTTGGGAAAACGGTATACGATGATAATTTTTCGGAAAACTGTGTGGTAACCAAATAAATCAATAGTTGTTGGGATTGTTGTTTGCAGTAATAAAAATAAACAAATTCAGCGGAGTTCGAAAAGAGTTGATAAACGGAAGATGCGATGAGTATGCGGTGAACGGGTTGAGAAGGGTTTCGGCTGACACTTCCTAGGATGTGTTCATGCTATGCGATCATGCTATGCGTTCATGCTACGGCTTCTAATGCTAGAACGCATGCGATATATGCGATAAATCTATAGAACCTACAAATAAGCCTCTATTCTTATTTATGCGATGACAAAATGCCACACACACAAATAAGGCGACCACAAATATCATACCTATCTCTAGGGTGCATGCGATGCAGGTTGACAAATAGAGCTTATCTCTAAGTCTCTATCTCTTGTTTATGCAGATCTAATCTTGCTCTCTCGAGTCTAGATTCTAACCTATCTCTCTCGAGTCTTTAGGTTCTTTCTTTAGACTCTCTCTTGAGTATCTCTAAAGGAGTGTTGGGCACAACATAAAACAAGATAACCGCATGCGATGAAGATCTTGGGTCATGTTAGCTTAGTTCTTCTCAACCCATTTGATTAGTTTAGTTACTCATGCATGTTAAGAGAGTGAACAGATGTAGAATAAGAACTTCCATTGTATAAATATAAAGTTGAAGTACAAAATAACAATGCAAGAATAGAATAAAGAGCCTGGTAGCAATCTCTTGCTTCCCAGGCTTTTACACTGTATTTTCTACTCATGTTCAAAAGATAGTCTCGCTCTCGTGAGAATTGGCCTACTCTCTGCTCTGTCTCTTATACACATCTAGATGTGTATAAGAGACAGCCTCCGGGTTCTCTCTTGAGTTGCCCTGGGCGATCTTCCAGCGTCTCGGCTCTTCTCTTGCTCCGCCTTAAAAAGAAAAAGAAAATTATGGACAAAGCTAAACTATGAACTGGCTGAACTTGTGAACTGGTGAACATTTTTCTGAAGGATGCCTTCGGTATTTATAGAGCTTTGGGGTGAAGGGCAGCTTCTCTCTTATGATTGCACAGATAGGACGATTTTAATTCTCTAACTGATGCGCCGAATATTTGTCACCGAAAAACTGAGTGTAGTTGTTATCGTTAGCGGCTTGTCAACTTAATTTAGATTCGACCTTCATCAGCTTTCTATCTCATCGTGATTAATTATGCCTTTCACCCAGATGCGCCCACCAAGTTGCGGCGACTCTATGCGACAATCCTTCTTGAGCAGATGTTTGCGACCACAAATCACCGCAAAGCCTTACGGTAATGTTGCTTCGTCCGTTGATTTCTTGTGATCGCGCTTTTCACCTTGCGTCAACGCATATTCTGCATAAAAATACAAAAATTAACTGTTCCTATGCGTTTGACACATGCGACCGCAATGTTATAAACTTAATGCTTTTTGGACGCAATCTAACATATTTTATCAACGCAAACCTTCATTGTTTAATAACTTAGCACTATAATAACGTGCATTTCTGCCCGTTATCAACATGCGAGCGGGGATTCTCTATACAAAGAAGTGTGTATAAGACCGGACCACGAAATGTTTAGTCTTGTTATATAATGTTGTTCACAACAGAGGTTTTCATTTCACTAGGATGACCATAGGTAACATGACCTTAATCCTGATTGAGTTGAGAACTCCTGCCTATGAGGGTGGTCCTTTGATTTACATGGGTGCGAGTGCCTAAATCGCCGACTCAAAACCACTTTGGGGATTCGTCTGATTGAGGAGCTGGGAACTCAGCTACACAGGACGAAATTCCCTTCTTCCTTAAAGCAGTGGTAAGTAGATAACTTGCTCCCTTAAGGGCTGATTTTGGGGCTTGAATAATGTGGCGCCACACATTCTCTTGGCCTGAGAAGTGTTTACTCATAGTAGGACTATGATGTATCGTTCATTAGAGGAATCAGTGGTACTTAAGAAGTTAGATGTAATTACAGGGCACAGAAATATATCTGTAGCGCGAAAAGTGCAGCTATTGGTCTTTAGTGGAGTGCCCGGCAGTTAACGAATGGTGAATATCGTGATTAAAGAGTTTTGTCAGTTATTCACGTATCGTTGGAGCTTCAAGCTACAGGTCCATAAGGTCCCCTTGGTAGCTCAATGGATTCATGTTGAAAATCAGTTTTTGGGTTAGTTTGAAGTGTTCAAGTTAATATGAGGGAATTTAATTATATATGATATAATTAAATTGATTCAATTATATGGGATATAATTGATTTTATGTATTAGATACATTAATTGGAGGAATTAATATAAATGTGATTTATATTAAATGAATAAAGGAGAAAAATAAATATGGTTTATATATTATCTGAGATGTGATATTAAAACTATAGGTTATAGATATATTATTTATTTATAATTAAATCAATTATGAGATAATTGGTTTCGGTTTTTTCTCCTAATAACCATCTTAGTGGGAAGTTGTGATCAGTTATGGTAACTGATGGATCAAATGAAAATTAGTTTCATTTTTCTATAATTGGACGATAAGTGAACTCGCATAAAGAAAAAGCTATACGATAGCTTTGAGAGTGTAAACGATCGTGTCGAGATTTCTATACGATAGGCGTTCACTTCTAAACGATCGGGTACCCAGTCTACACTATAGACTCCATTCTTCTCCTACTTACTCGATCGTCTACACGATCATTCAATTTCTTCTTCCTCTACCAAATCCATATAGAGCCCACACTCCGGGATTCTCACATCGAGAATACCAAGATAGACTCATGGTGGTGTCTGCTTGCTGTATGAGGGTCGAGTATTACTCGTTGCTATTCGAGGATATTGCTGTGCTATTGAGTGTTCATGCTGTTGAACATTCAGGTTGTTTGATCGAGGAATACGAGAAGAAAAGTTCTTCAAGGGTATGTTCACTTGATCTTTAGTGATATTCTTTTGAAGCATGCTGTAATTTAAAGTTTATGCATAACTATTATTGTTTGATTGTAAATGTGTATGTTATGTCACAATGGGGTTTGGAACGATCTTGCTTCCGCTCACTGGTTCTCTTTGTAAAGAGATCCTTCAATTGGTACAGCTAGGTTGTTCTGATATTTCCAAATTCCATTGATGCATTGAATTACATTTGCAGTCTTGGGGTTTTTTTTTTATGTTTGTAATGTGTTTAATCGTTAGATGTAGTTGTGGATATGAATTGATGGATGTTTCGGGATGATTGCCTCTGTTTGTTAAAGCTTTCTTTACATTTCAAGTCCATTTGTTAGGGCCCCTGTGTTTTGGGGCATAATGACTTTGCTATCATGCCTGTATTCAAAGTATTTGAACCTTTAAGAGTCGTTCGTGATGAAGCTTCAACGCAAGGAGATGCCGTTCTCATCAAGGAAGAAAACCAAGGATTGGTCGCATCGTGTAGCCCAGGCTAAACGATTGTTTAGATTTGGCTACGCGATCATGTAGAAAAGTTCTACTCGATCGTGTAGTATTTATTAAACGACCGCATGGCTGATGCTACACGATCGAGTAAAGAGTTTACTCAGTCGTGTGGTGTTGGCTACTCAATCGCGTAGACGCTGAGGTAAATAATCGTTGAGTATATAATACTTGACGCATGGTAGGCGCGTGCACTAAACAATTGAGTAGGCCAGCATGCTCATTGCATAGTCACTAGCTACTCGACCATTTGGTATGTGATACTTGATGCTTGCTCCTCGATCGTTTATACGATCATGTTTCACCGCATAGTTGTTGTCTACTCGATTGTTTAGGCATGCGTTATACGATGTGCGCTGCTCGATCCGTGGCCTTCATGCTTCATCGCATAGTCATAAGCACTCGATCCATGCTACACGATCGTTTATACTTGTTCAGTGTTACTCGACGATCACTAGGAGCTATTATACGATGAAGGAGTGAAGCTTCACCCGGGTGGTTCAAGACCCAATTCGCCTGTTTGAACCGGTTGGCTCGTTGGTTTTTTGTAATAGATAGCTTTTCTTTTCCAGTTTTTTAGGCTAATTATCCCGGTCCATTGATTTTTGATAAATATACATATGATGTATGTTTAATTATATGTCATAAAGTATGCCATATAGTTTTAAAACCCACCATAGGTTATGCATTTTATTCATGCATAATCTTTATATTATAAGAGTTATAATATAGTAGTTTGCATGATTAAATTACTTGAAAGCATGCTCATGCATCATATAATATAAGAATTATAATATATGCATGCATTAAGTATATCCATGCATCATCTTTATATTATAAGTATTATAGTATAAGGGTGTATGAAAACATGTATGTTTGGTTCATTACAAGTTATATAAGAGTTATATATAGTAATGAATGAACATTGCATGAAGCATGACACTTAGGTTAATTTATAAAAGTTATAAATACCTAGTCTAACTTTGCAATGTGATGGTTTTAGTTGTTTCTTTTTATAAGAGTTATAATGGAAATTAAACTAAAATCAATAAGAATGACATGCATGCAATATATGTCAATGAAGCTCTTCTCATTCTAAAGAAAGGATCATTAACTCTAAATGATTATATTAGAAAGTTCAAGAGTTTATGTGACAAGATTGTAGAAACAAAAAGGCCTTTGGATGATACATCTAAAGTTTTTCATATAGCAAGAGGTCGAGGAAGAAAATACAAAGAGTTTCAAAACAACCATGCTATCAAAACCCCCTTATTCTTCATACAACCAATTCATCCTTGCCTTGAAAGTCGATGATCAATTGATCTCACTTAAGGAAGAAGAAGAAAAAAATAGTGAAATAAACATCAACCAAGCTTACTATGCTTATCAGGACGAGGCCGGGGAAGAGGAAGAAATTTTTCATCAAAAGGGAGAGGATTCTATCATAGTCAGAATTCTAAGAATCAACATGGTATACAAGAAGGTAATTATTTTCCTTCTTATAAATTGAATTCAACATCTCAGAGCAAAAACACTTTGGACCATAAAGAGGACAAGGTTGTTGTGATCAAATATTTATGCTAAGGATCCTTGCTTTGTTTGGCACAAAAGAATTGTCATTCTTGGGCATTTGAATGACAATTTGTTTAAAATATTGCCAACAAACATCTCATCAATGTGACCAAAGTTCATTCTGATCTTTGGGTCCAGCTCTTGTTGTTTCCTCTTACCAAAATTTAAATATGTTTGGCTTTATCAAGGAAGAAGTCGAATTTTCTAAATTACTTCACTAAATTCAAATTGCTAGTTGAGAATCAATTGGAGAGGAATATAAGGATTTTTCAAAGGGATGGAGGAGGAGAATTCCAATCTAGTGTTTTTAAAAACATTTTGGAAAAAAAATGGAATTCACCATCAATATTCTTGTCCGTACACTCCAACAAAATGGAGTTGTAAAATGCAAGCATAGGCATATTGTTGAAATTAGCTTATACCCCTAAAACATTGGATAGATGCATTTTACCTGTTGTGTTTCTCATAAATACAATGCCCACAAAGGCACTAAGCATGATCCCTCCTTTCCAAAAGTTTTATAAAAGAATTCTTAATTATAATGATATGAGAATTTTTCGTCATCGTTGTTTTCCTTATTTAGAAACAAACCAAACAATAGATTTTCTAAACGAACATATTCATGTGTCTTCGTAGGATATAGTATGGAACATAAAGGATATAAATGTCTTGCTTCCCTCAACCAATCATATTTATATTTCAAGACACGTAGTGTTTGACGAAGAAAATTTTCCTTAAGAGCATATCTCCTCTTGATATTAGTACTTTTTCATACACAACAGATGAAGATGAAAATCAAATAAAATAAGTTGTAGATGTTATACAAGCATCTAAGATCATAAAGTACAACAAACAACAACTAAAAGAAAATTTTATGAAATCATCCGAGAAACTAGCAATGAAGTTGAAATCCTATAGCTACTAAATCTCTAGCATCACAAAGGAAAGAGCATCCTACACACAATCATAAACCGCGGTGGACACTGATGAAAATATTTTCAAGTAAAATGTCATTTTTTATCCGTGATGAACCGCGATAGACACCTATCACTGGGTGATAGATCGCAATGGACACTAATAGATTTCTGTCACGGTCTACGAGTGATGTTGATTGAACCATACCCATTGACAATAATTTATGAAGTGTTCCATAGGTGCATTGATTGATAATCTAGTCATTGGATTGACATTCTCGAAGCATATTCAAACTTTAAGGTATGTAAATGTGTGTGCTTTTCTTAATCTCAATCAATGAGGATCGGGATGAAAGATAAGATACTTTAGAATTAATTATTACACTCTGTATTCGAATTCGTTGCACGATTGTTTGTGCAATGGAGAAATTTTAAATTTTTTATAAGTGAATTATGTTTTAAGAATTTGCTGCACTATTGTCTTCGAATTTAATTTGTTGCACGATTGTTTGGATAAGATTTTATATTTATTTATATATATATTATTATTTTCTAAATGGAGAAATCTTTTTTTTATTATTATTTTTTAAATGGAGAGATACTCTTTTGTTATTGTTTTTTAAATAAAGAGATTGATTTTCTTTTTGCTACTATTTTTGGTATTTTTTAAAGTAAAGTGGTTAGATAATTAGATTTTGTTAGGATAGTAGATTTTATTTTTAAATACACAAAAGGATTGAGTAGGGCATACTTGTCCTTTTTTAAATTATGAGATTAATTCTTGTAGTCTTTTGGTCATGTTCATAAGTAAACATTTTATTCAGCATTTTTAAAAAATTTATTACGATTTGAGTATTTATCCAAAAGATTCTATTTTTTATTTGATCTCTATAGTTCACTCGAGTTTAATTTTTATTTAGTCCCTAGGTTTCACGATGACACATTTTTACTCCTTGAGTTTTAAATTTAATTTTCCTTTGCTTCTTAAATTTCAATATTTTATATTTTTACTATTAAATCTTCATTAATTTCTTCATATAGTTATGATGTGATTTTTTTTAATTAACTTCGATATTAAAAATATAGTATTCATATCAAATGTGTAATATTTAAACTCAACACATAGAAGTCTAATATTTTAGAATCTAACAACTAACTAAGAACAAAGAGTGTCTATTTTCCAAAATATTTTTCATGAGTGAAAATGATAGGTTTAAAACATAAAACGATATGATGAGTATAGTTAAATATTTTGGTCACAATCAGAAAGCCAAATATTTTTAATCTCTACTAGGAAATAAAATTAAATAATCTTCTTTTTTCTTTTTTTAAAAAAGGGAGGAAATGATAAGGAAATGATGTATTCTATTTATATATAACAGCGATTAATCATATATTATAAATTAAAACACAAATCCAATTCCAAATCCTAATCCTAAGTGAGCAAATACAGGACAATAAGAAAACCTCCAATCGCCGTCGCCAAATACGACGCCAACGTCGCCTTCACCGTCGAATTCAGCGACGGCGGTCCCCAATTCCACGACTCCATTCCTTCCGGCGAAGCTGCAGATTCTTCATCACCATCATCATCATCATCATCCATCACTCGTACTGCTAATTTCTGCCCATTCAAACAATGCTCTGTATTTCCACTAATGAAATAGAAATCTCCATCTCGATCCAATCGGAAAATCGTACCACCGCCGCTTCCATTCTCGAACTTCGCGATCGGATCCGTTACGATACAGTCCCTGTAATTCGTGTAATTCACCACGAGAACCGAGTCGTTTCGGTACTCGAAATCTGCGAAAAAACGAAAAGTGGATGTAAAGAAGCAAATGAAAGTTTAATTCAAAGGAAATTTTAGGGTTAAGGATGTGTTTACAGAGAGTATCGCCGACATGGAAGCGGTTTTGTGAGGCCCAGAGGTTGAAGTTATGAGTGTGGTTTCCGGTAGGGTTTGACCAGCCTCTGTTTTCGCCGACGTGGAAGTGATGAGAAGCAACGAAGGGCGGCGTTGCAGCGAGAGCGACTGAGAGAAGAGAGAAGAATGAAAGGGGAGACGCCATTGATGATCAGAATGCGGAAATTTTTGGGCTTCTGAATAATCATTGTGGAAGAATATTTATGAGAGTGCTTTTTTGAATTGGCGGTTTGAAGATCGTGTGGGGGAGAAGAAGGAAGTTTGGGGATGGTGGGAGAAACAGTTTTTTGCTCTGCGTCTCAGTCACGTGCATGCACGTGTCTCTTGTTGAGATAAATTTTTTTAAAAAATAATAATAATAATTTTATGTTCTATTAAGTAACCATTTAGATTTTGGTTTTTAGTTTTTGAAAATTAAGATTATCTTCTTCGTATTTTATATCTTGATTTGCATTTTCTTGAATATAATGGTTGAATTTTTAATCAAATTCTAAAAACAAAAACAAATATTTAAAAACTATTTTTTCTTAGTTTTCAAAAGCTGACTTTTAATCCATCGATAAAAAAAAATAGATAATAAATGAAGAAATTTAGAGATGAAAGTAGTGAAGTGGAAATAGTGCCCTTAGACTTTTGTCACATATAGTGCACGTGTCGTGCCTATTATGATTTTAACCGTTTTTGTTTTTAGACTTTTAATTTAATCTATTTAAACCATGAATTATAGTTAGTTGCATAACAATTTATTCCTTTTATGTTTTATTTTTAAAAATTAAGTTTATAAATAATATTTCGACTCATAAGTGGTTATGGTTTGTTATCCACTCTCTTGTAATATCATAAAAAACTAAACTAAAGTTTGAAATTTTAAAAAATATATGTATTTATTTAAAATGGTTATTAAAATTTGTTTAATTAATTCGAATATTTTTTTTAGTAAATATAAAAACCATAATTGGAAAATTGGGAAGTAGCAAACTTAAATTTCAAAAGAAAAAAAAAACACTATCAAATGGGGACCTAAATTATATAAATTTTCAAATTTGTGTCTATTTGGTGCATGACAAAAACTGTTTAATGGGATTTTGAGTTTATATTTTTATGTTTAATTGGTCTTTAAATTTGAAATATGTGTAATAAGTATTTGACTTTCACTTGTTTGTCTAATATGTCCTTTATGTATCCAAAATTGAATATATATAATAATTGGAACCTCAACTTTCAATTTCTTCTCTTTGCGAATTTTAAAAAATATAGAAAAGGTCGATGGTCTATTAGGCACAAAATTAAAAGCTTAAAGATTTATTAGACATCAATAAGACTTAGGGACTAAAGTCATTATTTTATTTAATTTAAACCTTATACATGGGGTCGTTTGTTTAAGGTTTCATACATGTATGAGAGTAAAGGAAGTCTGAAAATAAAATATCTGGGAATAGGATGTCTGGAGATGATTGTGTCTAGTTATGCATGAGAAATGCTATCAGAATTTTATGAACAAAAATTATATTTGTATTTAATTTATGAAATTAAGTATGAAAATCTTGTGTAATTATAATAGATTAATTAATTAAGAAATAAATATCATTCCATATATTGATAAAAGTTAATTGAGTAAGAATCAATAATAATTTTAATTATAAATATTTGAAAATGGAGTAATTTATAATTAAAAGTAACTAATTAATATATTAAAAGATCATCCTATTAATTATAATTTAATAATTAATCATTTTTAAAATTAATTAAGTTGAACATTAGTAATTCTAATTTATATTATATTAAAAGAGGGTAAGTAGGAGAATTTTAAACTTCCTATTTTACCCCTTGACTTTTAAACATATTTTTTTTATACTCTTTAATAGTTAGTTATAACATTTAATCTTTTCACGAATGATACCCTTTCCCTAAAACATCTTTTCTCCCAAAGGATACGGCTTATTAAACACTTTTATACATAAAAAGACCATTAGTCCTTTTCTCTGCAAATAATAATAATAATAATAACCATCATCTTATATTTGTTATTCTACATTTATTATTTTTTCGTAGGAAATTTTTATTTTCTCTTATGATTTATATTTATTTGTGGATGCTTCGTTCCTTTTCTTTCTTTTCTTTTGGATTAGCCTTAGAGCAACGTGATAAGTTGATTTAAAATGTTCGAATTAGAATTAAGGAAATTAGTAATTATATGTGATATAATTACACGTTTAATTTTAGGATTAAACAAAATTGGAGAATCAATTATATTTAAATATAATCTAAATATTAAATTCATGAATAGGGATTCATGATGTTGGAATTAGTGAATTATTAATTTTATTAGAAAAATTAATTATTAATTTTATTAGAAAAATTAATTTTGAATTAATTTTTGTAAAATTAAATATAATTTCAATTTTAATTATTGAATTAAAAACTGAAATTAAGTTTTAATTTGAAGATTTTCAATTAAAAGAAGAAAAAAAAAAGAAGAAAATTGGAAATGGAAAAGTTGGGATTTTCCCATTTCCATTTTCAACTAGCTTACACACTTTCCACTTTTCAAATCCAGTCATTAATCCAAGCATGAGCTATAATTCATGCAGCAATTGTTCTTGTATGATTGTCATACAATATATACTGAAGAATCTCAGTGGAATTGAGCATGCAAAAGGGTTGATTTTGGCTGAAAATCTCTCTTGAGGAAGGTTCTTCACAAGCTGCTAAAACCAGAAAGTTTCCTCTCTTTTTCCCTTAGTTCAAGCTTATTTTGAGTCCCACAACTCAATCCAAGGTATCTAGAGGATAGTAGGGAAGGTCTTGAGGTGGTTCACGAGCTGAATTCAAGGAGATTGTAGCTGGAATCATGATTCAAGTGTTTTTTCAAAGGTTTGTCATGAAACCCTCTTGATAGTTTATGAACATGCTTAATTCAAAGTCAAAATTAATGAATTTGAATGCTTAATGATCTGTTTTTCTTCCGCTGCATATTTTCTAACTCCAACAATATTATCATTAATAAATGTTTTCATGTCAACATTGTTACAACTTCTTCACTAGTTTTGTTTATATGATATATTTTGACAATTGAGAGGAACTCGACCATTTGCTAATAATCAAAATTTGGGAAAAAGATAGTATAAAATGATCATACCTTCCAAAATAATGAGAACACCATTCACATCAAAATTTGGATCGATTGAAGAAAAGAAATGAGAAAAGACCATCAAGATTGAAGAGATCAAGCTCCAACATTCAACCTACTGTAACATTCCCAATTTCAGAAAATTTTAAGTTAATTATCTAAAATTATTGAGTTTAAATTTTCCTTTCATTTGGAAAATTGGGATTAAATTGAAATAATTGAAAAACTTTTATTGGTTAAATTGAATTTAATTGATTAGATATTCGAACGGATTATCTTGAAAATATTGAATTTTGCTTCAAAAAAATAAAATAAAAGAGATAATTAATTTCATGTGGTTTTGAATTAATTTAAATATTTGGAAGGATTTAATTTGTATCAAATTGATGGAAGCCTAAATTAAGATAATTTGAAAAGTTAATTGATTTATAAATTTAATAGAATCTTTGGAGATTTTGGAGATATTGTGATAAAATATTTTATTTATCTTTTCAAAATTAAAAAAAATAAAAGAATTGAGATTTTTTTTTTGGAAAAAAAATGAGAGTGGAAATAGACCAAAAATTGGGAGAAAGCAATTCGATTTTTAGCGACAGCTTCACAAAATTATCGATTTTTGGAGTTTGAACCGTTGGATCGTACTCAAATTTGGTCATTCTATTCAGGACATATAGAATTTCATTTTGAATGGTTGGATCGCTGTTTGAAGCTCTGATTTGTTTGTAATCGCTACTGAATAAAATCTGTAAAACTGGAAATTCCCCTTCTCTCACTCTCGCAAACCCTCCTCATGCAAGACTCTCACTACCAACCGCTAATCTAAAAAATTTATGTCGTCCGACAGTAACACCCGCTTCCTATCTATGGTAGTCATGGGCCTACGCACCATCAGCCGCCACTATTCAATCTTTGCCAAAATCTTGATAAAAACCTTGGGTAAGACTTATTTTTCCTTATAATTTGGGAGGTGAAATTCACCCATTTGATTTTGGGTTAAATTAATAACCTCTCTTTGGTGTGAAACTTAGATTTAAGATTTGGAAGTTTTGAAGCATTGACCATCAAGCTAGAGATCATTTTTCATTTTGCAGAAAATTGGTAAAGATAGGTAAGTTCTGGGTAAGAGCGGTTGAGTTTAGAAGGTTCTCGATTGCCCATTAAATTTTGGTTTTCTTTTTGGTTGATATCGATTATATTTGGAATTTAGATCTAAGATTGGAGTACTTCAGAATGCGCAACGTGCTATCCAGCGGATTCAAGTTCGTTCAACAAGTAGTTTGGTAAGCGTTGTGATCCTTGTTGTTGGTTGTCGGCCACCTATTGATTATTGGACTAAAAGAATGGTTTAATTTTAAGTATTTTGAAGGTTCTAAGTCGTCAGCCATTGAGTTTTAAAATCTGCTAAGAGGAGATTTTGGAGTCGAATGCTGCGAGTGTCTGTTGAACAAGTTTCGTTTGGGTAAGTTATTTGGTGACCGTTTGATTAAATTTGTATGTTTGAGTCCTGGTTCCAAAGACTAAAATTTGGTATTATGTATGTGTAGGGGACTCAATTCAGGACTTATTTGGTTGGAGATCATTAGCTTGGATTAATATCTGAATTTGATTTCGAGGTAAGTAATCTTACTACAGGAACTGCCCACGGGCCAGGCACTGGATGTATGCTAGCATGATGGATGAATGTTATGGTAGAATGACAGCATAATGAACTAATAGTTTAGTATAACCGATGTATGTTCTTGCTTGAGGATCTGAAAGATGTATTTGTGCACATAGATACTTGAATGCTAACATGAGATGATATTTGATTTCATGAGGTTGTATGTGATCTGTGGATATTGAGGCATGTGTGTATGTTGTAGAGCCATGATGTTGAGGCATATATGTATGTCATAGAACCATATTGTGATAATTATGGTGTCGAGCCTATGATAGTGATTTTATTGATTAGTTAAAATGCCCACTAGGTTTGTGTTTCCTTCAGGATTCACCAGTTTGTGTTTCCTTCGAGATTCACCAGTTTGTGTTTCCTTCAGGATTCACCAGTTATTGTGTCTCCTTCGGGATTCACCAGTTTGTGTTTCCTTCGGGATTCACCAGATATTGTGTGTCCTTTGAGATTCACCAGTTTGTGTTTCCTTCGGGATTCACCAGATATTGTATCTCCTTCGGGATTCACCAGTTTGTGTCTCCTTCGGGATTCACCAGATATTGTATCTCCTTCGGGATTCNCTCCTTCGGGATTCACCAGTTTGTGTCTCCTTCGGGATTCACCAGATATTGTATCTCCTTCGGGATTCACCAGTTTGTGTCTCCTTCGGGATTCATCAGATATTGTATCTCCTTGGGGATTCACCAGTTTGTATTTCCTTGGGGATTCACCAATTATTGTGTCTCCTTCGGGATTCACTAGTTTGTGTTTCCTTCAAGATTCACCAGATATTGTGTTTTCTTCGGGATTCACCAGTTTATGTTTCCTTCGGGATTCACCAGATATTGTGTCTCCTTCGGGATTCACCAGTTTGTGTTCCCTTCGGGATTCACCAGTTATTGTGTTTCTTTCGAGATTCATCAGTTATTGTGTCTCCTTCGGGATTCATTAGTTTGTGTTTCCTTCGAGATTCACCAGTTATTGTGTTTCCTTCGGGATTCACCATAGGTAATGGGCATATTTAGCTACAGTAGGATAGAACTCAGGTTTTCATGTATGTATGTGTCCTATGAGGACTAGGACAGTTTATATGTTCCACCAGAGGTAGGTATCTAGAGGACATAGATGTCTAACTTGACCCTAATAGTGAAGTTACTTATTGAGTATTTTATACTCATTCTTTCTCATGTTGTTGTTTAAGGTAAAGGTAGAGATGCACCAGCGACGGACAAGCGGAATTCGTGATTGAGCTACTGGGACTAGTTTTATGCTTCCGCTCATGAGATTTAAATTTCTTTTCATGTTTTTCTTAACTTTCAGTTTTGATATTTAAAACTTACTATTAAGAATCGTTTTCAGACTTATTTATTATCATTTATGATTTATAGGTACCCTGCTGTTGTTTTTAATATTTGAATTTAATGAAAGTATTTTGAACTTACCTTATTTAATTAGCATTTATTTCACCATAACATAGTGTCGTTTTAAGTTCCATGCATGCATATATTTAGTAACGGCCTAACTTAAGTCCTAGGGGGTTGGGTCGTTACACCTACTATCACAACTGTATGGATAAGAAAATACTTTTCTAATGTCTATCTTGTTAGAACCAAACTTTTAATAAACAGATAGAATTTAGTAATTTCAATTCCTAGATATGGGTTATTTAAGAACGTACTATGGATTATAATGCACTCTTTTGATGTTTTGGGGGTTCCAGACAACGTTATTGTTTAGATTCATTATGGTATTTTTGAATACTTTTAACTATTTGATACAATATTGTGTCATCAGTTAGAACTATAGGTTTGGACAAACATTACTGTTTGTTTAGGTATATATGATATATGAGACAGGTTCATTATTGCCCATCTTAGTACATTTTTATATATAGTATGCTTATGTATATATGATATATTTGAAGTTTCAAATTTTCTACAACAGTATATTACGTATATACTTTCCATTGCAACTACGGAATGACCAACAACATATTTAGCTACATTAAAAATATACTCTCCAATACAACTTCTGAATATGCAGTATATTTCAAACACATAACATAATGTGATAAAATTCACGTAAAATATATATTCCATATACGAAAAAAATGTTAGTTAATGGTATATCTATGTTATACCTAACATACTAGAGAAATAAGTTTATTGGAAACAAATGTTACCGAATAAACAAAATCTAGAACATCATAAAAATGTGAGAATCTTTCATAGAACAAATGCAGAATTCAGAGGTATATTTTTAAAATTATGGAACAAAATTTACTGAAGAAAAGACGTAATAATATATTATAAAAAAGAACAAATATATTATCAAATGCACTTACGGAAGACCTACAAAAAAATATTAATACAATACTTGTCAATATATTACCTCAGAACATGGCATATATAGGAAGGAATATTTCATATAACTACTACAAAAGAGGACATATTAAATTAAAAAAATATATATTGAATATCCATTAGAGCCCATAATATAACTTAATAACAACGATGAACTTCAAATAATAACTTAAAGACAATGTTCAAAAAATAACGACTAAAATTGAAAAAGAACAACAATGACGAGTACGTATTATTGGGGAGAGAATGTTTGCAAGTCTTCTTATTATGACTTTTTCTTCCACAACTACATTTTATAGTCTTCTTAAACTACATTTGTGAAGGGATCTTTATCTTCTTAGGCCTACAGGGAGAATGTCTGACATTAGCGAAAGTATAATCAAGCTTCTCATGTCATTAGGAGTGTGCCAACGCCCCTCATTACCTAATATAAAAATTACGTCACTATATATTGAACAAAGAGTCTTGTTCAAGTATTATGGAGAAACAAACTCCTTCAAAGACAAATGCTGAAAGAATAACATATGCATGAGAGCATGGAATTTGCAACAAATCTCATAACCTATAATTGCAATTTTTGGTACCCAAATAAACATTATGTCGATTATATCCATCAATCACTTGAGATTACATAGCATTTACTTGGTAAACCTGCAAACAATTTATCAAATATTAGGTAATACATTTCCAAAATTATCATTAAATATATTATGTACTAACATCATTGATTGACCCCTCTCAACCTCTTCAAGTCTTCTAATAACTAATGTTCAAACTATGTTCTGATCATATATAATGTAGGATTTATTTTGGAGTGGTTAATTAATTAGCATAATTGCTAATCTAGCTCAAAATACAATCCTTGATGAGATTTTCAATACAATATCGAATGAACATGGGTCCATTGTCAAAATTAGATATAATTCATAAATTGCTGCCATCATCCCAAACGAGTAGCTCGAATCTTCCGATGACATACATCAATAACACACTGTTCTACCAAAACATCACAATTTGATCTTGTGGTGTTATTCTGAAAGTTGTCTTTAATCGCAATAGACCTCAAAACATTCTGTAATATATATTTCGAAGCAAACATGACGTCCACCTTAACTTGAAAACTGTGGGGAACTTAGCAACATAAAAGGTTGGGATCTCCAATAATCCCTTTTACATTTGAAACTTAATTGCCCACTTGGGCCTTTATTGTGGGCCTTCTAATAAAAAATTAAATTAAATTTGAACAAAAATGATAATTAGATGTTGAAGTGGCAAGATGAATCGGAAAAAAAATAATTTTTTAATCTTTCATTCATTTCCCTTCTTTCTCTCTCCTCTTCCTCTTCATCCTCCCTCTTTCTCTCCCTTTCATTTTATCTCTCTAGGCCTCATCTTCTTTTGGGCTTGTGGTGGAGGTCTTAGGTTTGAGTTTTGGGGAAGAAGACTTGAAGAGGTTGAGAGAGGAAGTGGGTCTCTAGTCAAATTTTTTACCCACCTAAGAGGCATGATAGAAATCAAATCAGCAAAACAACGTAATGTTGGAAGCATTGACGAGCCCACTCTAAATCTCACAAACTTTAAAGAGAAAAAACTTGTTCTCTTACAAAACTCAAGAACATACATTAAAAGAATATTGTTCTCTTGAAACTCAATAACTTCAATTTTCTTTCATTTATGTGATTTTCTTGATTAAAAATGAGGGAAATGAACCCTTTATATACTATATACTCAAGAAATATTCCTAAAAGACACATAATAAATGAAGTATATGTATACATATAATTCATGTACTTGAACAATTACATGTATCTAGAACTGTATGTATCTAGAAATTAGAAATTCTTGTATTTGAAATGTATCTAGGAATGTATTATCCATTATATATCTAGCTTAATTTCTAATATCCCCCCTTACATTAGACTTCTATGACTCGAAACTTCTCTTTCATTTTCCAAAACAAGTCTGTCTTTAATGCTTTTGTGAATATGTAACTTGATCTTATGTCTTGCAATACTTGATGTATACTTTTCCATCTTTGGTCAATTCTAATGAAACGATACTTGAACTTTATATGTTTACTTATTCCATGAAAAACTGGATTCTTTGAAAATGAAATAGATGATTTATTGTCACAGAACATGACAATCTCTTTCTCTTGAGGACAGTTCCAAGAACATATCTAAGAACTCTTTTTTCGGCTTCCCAATGACTTCTCTTTTGTGATGCCACACCAAAATGACTGAGAACATAAGATCAGGTCTAGTTGTACTAAAATGTATTGAACTCCCAACAATACTTCTATACATGATGGCATCAAAAGTTTTGCTATCATCATGTTTGCTCAATTTTAAACCTAGTTCCATATGAGTATTAGCAGGATGAGCATTCTCCATTTTGAACTTTACCAAAAAAATATTTTGCATACCTCTTTTGGGAAATTGCAATCCCATCATCGTCTTGCTTAACTTCAATACCAAGAAAGTAATGAAGTAAACTCATATCAATCATCTCAAATTCTTCCTTCATGCTTTCTTTGAAATCTTCAATCATCATGTTTGAATTTTCGTGAAGATTAAATCATCAACATATAGACAAATGTTCAAAAAAATTACCATTTTTGTCTTCTTTAATGTAGAGAGGATGTTCATATGGACATCTTTTAAAACTATCCTTCAAGAAAAAATTATCGATGGGACTGTACCAGGCTCTTGGTGCTTACTTTAGCCCGTATAATGCTTTCTTCAATCGACACACTTTATTTTCTTCTCCAATTTTGACATAACCAGGGAGTTGCTCAACATATATCTCGTTCTTTAGATACCCATTTAGAAAAGCTGACTTGGTGTCCATTTGATGTACTTTCTAGTCATTTTGTGTTGTAAGAGTTAGAAGCAAACGAAAAGTCCCCAAGCGAGCCACAAGTGCAAAAACTTCTTCATAAGTCACACCATACCCTTTCACGGTGAGTTTTGCCTTGTATTTCTCTACTGCTCCATTTTGCTTCAGCTTTGTTCTATGGATCCATTTGACTCCAAGAGCTTTTCGATTCTCTGGTAGTTTGACTAACTCCCATATCTCATTACTTCTAATTGCATCAATCTTTTGATCCTTACTTTTTTCCATTTTTCATCGTGAATTGCCTCCTCAAAGTATATAGGATCAACATCTGCAAATGAAGCAAAATCGGCATGTTCATTGTCTAGCATTCTTCTTGAAGTATTATAGATATCACGAAAACTTCTTATCTTCCTTAAAGTAGTTTCTTCATTATTTGTGGAGTGTGAAGATGAAGATGAAGCTACTAATTGAGTCTCTTCAAGCTCCAAATCTCAAGCATCTTCTTTGCACCAATGTTAACAAGTAATGGATTTTGGTCTTCATTCGTTGCATCCCATTTTCACAATTCTGCTTCATTGAACTTGACATCCCGACAATAACTTTCTTACTTATAAGGTTGTATAATCTGTAAGTCTTAGAGTTCTCATTTTACCCAACAAAAATATATATTTTTTATTTATCATCTAGCTTACCTCTTTCCTCATTTGAAACATGAGAGTGAGCAATGCACCCAAATACTCTTAGTGACTAACATGGCTTTAATTTGCTCCATGCTTCTTGAGGAGTAATACATTGACACTTTTAGTTGAAACTTGATTTAAGAGATAAACAACACAAGTTACTACATCTCCCCCAACTCCATTTTGTTGAGGAGTTCTTCGAACGATCTTCTGATGCTTTATTCCATTTTACTTCAAAAAATCTACAAAAACAATATATTTTCCTCCACGATCCTAATGCAATGTTTTCAATCTCAAGTTACTTTCATTTTCAATCATTGCTTTGAATATTTTGAAACATTCGAAAATAGAGCTCTTTTCTTTTAGCAGATAAATAAACCCATGTCTTTCGACTATAGTCATCAATAGATATGAGAAAATAGCAATTACCTCCATGTGTAGTAGTTCTCATGGGTCCACATAAGTTTGTATGGACGAGCTTGAGAGGTTTTGATGCTCTTCAAGAACCTCTTGTTGGAAATGAATTTTGATGATGCTTTTCGAAAATACATGCTTCACAGAGTTGATCTTCCTTTTTAATATTTGGCATTTCTCTCACCATATGTTGTTGACACATGTAAGACAAAGTGTCAAAACTCAGGTGTCCATACTGACAATACCAAAACCATGAAGTGTCATTTACTAAAGTCTCAAAATAAACAAGCTTTTCAAAGTACATTTTAATTGGAATTTGTTGAGTCATGTGCTCCTTTGTTATAAGACCTCCATTCTTGGTTCTAATCTCGCATATACTATATTTAAAGATAACATCGTATCCTTTGAGCACAACCTACCCAACACTTAAAAGATTATGTTTGAGCCTTGAAACATAATACACACATAATACACATCAATGATTCTTTTTGCTCCGTTCTTTGTCTTGACAAGAATATCTCTTTTTCCTTTGACTTCAAGCTTCTTATTGTCACCAGTCTTCACTTCATTTTGATGAGGATTCATCTAAAGATATAAAAATATATTTTCTTCTTGTCATGTGGTTGCTACAACCACTATCAAGATACCATATATCTTCAATATTTGCTTCTTGAACGTTGAAGGTGAGGAAGAGAAGACCTTGATCATTATCTTATTGCTCATGCGTTAGAATAGTTTTTGTTGAAATGCCTTGAATCTGTTTGCTGACGCTTCGAACAACCTAGTACCTATTCAGATTTTGTATTCAGAATATTTATTTATTTGCAGTTATTTATGATTTTGACCCTAGGGTTTAGAACAGTGCGATATATAAACTCTCTAACCTAGAGGCGCCATTTTTTTTATGTAATTCTGAAAACATTCTCTCTAAATAATATTGTTCTCCCTTTGCCCGTGGATGTAGCTAATACACTGTTGGTGAACCACGTATATCTGTTTGTCGATTTTTTCCTACTCTATGTTCCTTTTTGTGTTCTTTAATTGTCGATTTTGCAATAGTTTCAACTTGATTTGAATTAGTTTTCTTGGACCAAAGACTATTTGAAAATGCCCATAATGTCTACAATTGAAATATTATACGTGAGAAGAAAAACTCCACGACCTCCATTTCTGCTTCTTTCTCTACTTGAACTTCTTCCCCTTCCTCTATTTGAAGAAGTTTGATTGTCTCTGCTCTCTGACTTAAAACTTTTTAAGTCTTTGGACCATCCATTTCCTCTATCACCATGTCCACCTTTTCTTCCACCAAATCGCCATCTAAAAAAGGTTTGTATATGAAAAGCTTTTTCAAAAGGAGTAGAACCAAACCATTTCAATCTGAGCTCATGAGATTGAAAAGATTTCGTTAAACTATTGATGGATGAAGTTGATAGATCTTTGGATTCTTTAATTACTACAACGATATACCCATATCTTCTAGCCATGCTTCTAAGGATCTTTTCAACTACTCTTTGATCTTCAATTACTTCTTCATTTGATTGACAATTAAGAGAACATGATTGAAAAATTCCTCGATAGTTTAAGCATCTTTCATTCGAATGGTATCAAATTCAGCTCGAAGTTTTTGTAATTATACCAATTTTACTTTTTTTTCTCCTCCGTATAAATTACGCAATGGATCCCATTTTGCTTTAGCAGTCGAAACTCCTAATATTCTTTTAAAGATATTTTCATACACAACTTGGTAGATAAAACTTAAAGCCTTTTCATCTTTTTTTTTTTAGCATCTCTCAACTCATTGAGTTGTTGTGAAAGATCATTCTCACTTCTGGCTTCAAATATCCTCTAACAATAACCCAAAATGAGGAAGTTGAGGCTGCAACATGAGGAAGTTTAGGTTGCAACATGTTGTTGGATGACATCTTTCAACCTTACACTCTGATACCACTTTGTTGGAAACTTTGATGAACCCACACACTCTAAATCTCACAAACTTTGAAGAAAAGAAACTTGTTCTCTTACAAAAGTCAAAAATGCACAAGAAAAGAATATTGTTCTCTTGAAATTCAATAACTTCAATTTGCTTCCATTGATTTGATTTTCTTGATTACAAGGAAATAAACTCTACATATTATACTCAAGAGACATTCTTAAAAGACACAAAATAAATGAAGTACATGTATACATACAATTTATGTACTTGAACAATTACATGTATCTAGAAATTAGAAATTCATATATTTTAAATGTTTAGAAATGTATTATCCATTATGTATCTAGCTTAATTTCTAACACATAACGAATCAGAGAGGAGTAATAAAAGAAAGAGAAAGAGGAATTGAAATTGGGTAAAGATGGATGACAAAGGAAACTCAAAGAAAAAAGATGAGTGTATGAAAAGAGATGGATGACATGTCCGAAGAGAGGAAGAAAAGTTGAGAAGAAAGATGAAAAAATTGAGATAATCAAAAAGAAAGAAAGAAAGGATTGGAGCGAAATGTAGGAGAAGGAGAAGGAAGGAGGGACGACAAATGGTGGACGGATAAAGTGGGATCATTTAAAGGGATCATTTAAACTCAACCTGAAAATTAGAGAATTAAAATGGTCAAATTAAAACCTGAAGAACTAAATGCACCTATTTCAAAAAAAAGTTATATTATGTGAATATATTTTTAAAGTTTATAAAAAAAAATGCTAACACAAATTAAAATTTTAAATGAAAAACCAACATTAGATAAAATAATTGCATCTAAATTTAAGATTTACTGAAGGACTTTCTACACCTAATAGCCTAATTTAATGAATTTTGGGTGTTGATATATCTAGGTAAGTATTTTATATACTATCATATAGATTATTGATGGTATATATTACTATGTTGATATTGATTTTGGTGTGTATATCTGGTATATCATAATTAACAAATGGGACAATATACAGGAAAAAATATTATATATGGAACAATGGTATTATAATTAACCACAGTATATTTGTTAAGATACTGAACATAATAAAGTGCGTAAGAAATTATCTTATATACAAAATAATATATACGTGGTATATTTATAAATTCATCAAACCAAATACATAATATATTTCAAATATTAAAGAGATCCATCTGTTTATATAAATATGCTACCATATATTATATGGTAGTTCTCTGAAATATACTATAGTATATTGTATGATAGTTCACTATAATATACCATAAACATTATGGTATAAATTTGTCAAAAACTAAGAAATTGGAATAGAGAAGCAAATAACACAAAAGAAAGAATATGGAAATGTATAAATTTTTACCGCATAAAATATTTAAAGGCCAAATATGAAAAAAAGAAAAATTAAAAAAATATATATTATTGAAATTAAAAATATATATATTATTGATATTTTTTTAGTACAATTATTGATACTTAATATCATGGAATCTTAACAAAATTTTGAAAAATATAATATGTGTGCATTTAATGTGAAATTGATTTAGCTAAAATCAAGGAAATTGAACTGCAGTTTTACATAAGATTAGTGGATGTAAATTTCGACAGTGGGTTTATTAAAAGAAAAAACAATGAAAATTCAATATGTATTAATGATGCTCATCTGGGTGTAAATTTTGTTAAAGAGAATTTTTAAAAATAGAAAAATAAGGAAAATCATTTATACAAAATAGCAAAAATTTCTTTGATAGAGACGAATAGAAGTCTATCGATGTCTATCAATAATAGACTCGTTAATAGAAAGTGTTGTTTATTTTTCTTTTACTATTTCTGTAAATAGTTTGACATTTTTTTAATATTTGAAAATTTTTCCTTTTTAATTATATTAATTATAAAAAATACGAATATTAAATATGAGAAGGATTATACCAAAAGGTTAAATTTGTCCTAAATTTATGTAGAAATTTAGTTACGAAATATATTTAAAATTTAGGACCTCTGTGAAAAAGTCAATTCTATAAATCTTACTTTATTGAAATTACATGGACCGAATTTTGACATTTTAAAGTAGAAAAATTAAAATGCAACAAAATTAAAATTACATACACCAAAATAATACTTTAACATTCCTTTTAAGTAAAACGGAAAAAAAAAATTGTATTTCTAATTTGATTATAAAAAATGAGTCAATGTGCTATGTAAATTATAACAAAACTTGGATACAGCTCTACTTAATTTTTTTTAGAGCCTACACCAAAAGAAAATCGTTTTTGAAAATTTGGGGTGAATAGCTAAAATTAGATTTTTGTTTTTAGATATGGTCAATTACACTGATTTTAAAACATAGACTAAATTAGATAAACTATCTTTATATTTTATATTTTGTATCAAAAATATCCTTGAACTTTCAAACGTGTTAAAAATATCTTTTAATTTTTAAAGTGAGTTCAAAAATATCTTTACCGTTAATTTTGGGTGCAAATCATTAGTATTTTGTATCAAAAATATCCTTAAACTTTAAAAACAAATTCAAAGATACCCTTACCGTTAATATATGAACATAAGTTGTTAACACCCTCTTACTTCTCAATTGTTTTTTTTTCTCCCCTCTTTTTTATTACAATGTTACTCTCTTTTATATGTGTGTTAACTATTTGAATTTGTTTATCTAAGAAAATTAAATAAATAAGACCGTTCACTTTAGTTAAAGATATATGGACTAACAAGGTTGTATATTAGTAGTTAAGTTTGTGTTAATAATCAAATATAATTTTATATCTAACTGTTTATCTGTTTGATGTGTTTTAAGGTAAGATTTTGATTTTGGAATTTGGTAAGATTTTGTTTATATTTTAAACTCTTAATTTTATTTTGGTTGCTAAGAAAATTTATGTAAGAATTGGGGATAGAAAAATGAGGGTTTATATTGAAAATTTGAGGAAATCTATATAATTTATTTTAAATTTTGTTTTTTTTTCAAACTCAAAAAAACTTCAAATAAATTGATTACCATATCAATAGTAAGAACATTTTTATTTTTGAAATTTTAGAGTTACTTTTGCAACAAAGTATTAACAATCTATGTTCAAATACTAATAGTAAAAGTATTTTTAATTCTTTAAGTTTACGGATATTTTGAAACTCTTTAAAGTTCAAAAGTATTTTTGAGACCAAAAAAAACTATCGATGAGGGTATTTTTAAACTTTTTTTTAACAGTTTAAGAGTGGATAATTATCAAAAATAACACTATTAACTTTTTACTTCTCAAAACTAACACGCATTTTAAAAAATCGTTAAATTAATTTTTCTCCGTCAATCTTAGGCAAGATAAACTACCTAGATTTAGCTTTAAAAAAATAACTTTTTCTAATTGTTTTGGGTTTTCTCATTGAAATCCCAGGCGGTTAATTCTATCAATTTTTCTAAATATTATGTAATTTTTTTCAAATTTTATATAAAATATTACCCAATTTTTCCGCTCAAATATCAAATGTTGCCAAAAATTAAGTAAGATTTAGGAGATCTCGGTGTATCTCGGCAACCTAACATCAAGGTTTTACATATTTGGGCTTTTTCAGTGAATTCTCGGATAGATTAATACCGAGATTCTTTATATTGTCCCAAATCTTAATTTTTTTATTTTCAAAATTTGATCTTTTAAAAATCACAATACACTTTAGATCCATCTAAAAAAATCATAATTGGTAAATTCATTTATAAATTTGAAAATTTATATATTTGTGGAAATAGAAAGTAGGGTAAGATTTAAAAAATTATGTAAACAAATTGATATAAGATATGGTAGAAATAATCTAATTTGGAAAAAATTTGAAAAGATATAAAATTTGGTATAAGTTTCGAAAATATTATATAATATTTAAAAAAATTAGTAGAAGCTCGATATTAATACTCCTCAGAATTTCACCAAGAAGCTCAAAACAAATTAGAAAAACTTCAGTTTTTATATAAATCTAAGTGGTAGATATGGTCCGAGATTGACCAAGGAAAACTAGTTTAAAAACGTGAAAAGTTGATAGTATTATTTATGATAATTTTATGACAACACCTCGTCAATTTAAGGATGATGCGATTATTTTGGATCTGCATTTATGACAGGTTACAAATGAACGGTCGAGATATTCTTAGAATTCTCAGAAAGATAATAGAGCGATTTTGATGACCTCACCGGCCACTGGAATACCCTCTCTCATTAGGGAACAATAAAGACAGTTTTTGGCCCACATCCACCTGCAGTAGCCGGTCACCATCTTCCCTACTTTTTCTTTTTCTTTTTTTTTTAGCAAATTATAAAGACCACCTTAAAGTATGGTTGTAATTGCAATTATACTTCTAAACTTTTGATTTTAATAATTAATCTCTCAAAATTATATAAATATTACAATTGGGTCAAATTGAATCTTCAAACTTACATAATTATTACATTTGTATAAGTTAGGGGTGTTCAAAAAACCCGATGATCTAAGAAAACCGATCAATCCTATCCAACCTGTGTGGTTTGGGTTAAGTTATCAACTCATCTAGGTTAGGTTTGGTTCAAATAAATAAAAATTTTACGGGTTGGGTTGGTTCATGGGTTCATCTAATATAACTCAAACTAATCCGAACCAACCCGAATTTATTATTAATTTTAAAAAGAAAATTGTTACTTATAACATGATTGCTTATACATATATTGATTTAATTTCAATATCTTTTGAATAATGTTCAACAACTCTTAAATGTAGTTTTTTTGCACTTTACAAAGAAAATATTCACTATATAAATTAAAATTGAGTTGCTAATCTTAATTCAATATATGAAAATAATTAAATTAGATTTTTATATATTTAAGTTTTGCTTCTTTTTAGAACAAAATTTTAAATAAATGATCTGATTAACCCGAAACAACCCAACCCAAATATTTCAGGGTTGGGTTGGGTTTATTTTTTAATCAGGGTTATTTGAGTTGAAGAAATTTACAACCCAAACAATTGGATTGGGACTAAAAAATCTTTCAACCCAACCCAACCCTGCATAAGTTTAAGAGTTCAACTTTCATCATTTGTTGGTCTAATTTCTACAATTTTTATAGTTTAAGAGTCCAATTTTAACATCGGCAATAGGCCCAATTTTTCTAATTAAAAGTTTGTGGGTATAATTTCAACTACTACCATACATCAGGGATGGTTTTGTAGCTTATCTTTTTNTTTTTTTTTTTTTTTTTTTTTTCTATAACTGTCTTTGCTTCCCTTGGCTTTATGTTAGTGGTGAAGCAATGAATAACTAAAAATGGAGAAATTCACCATCATTAATATTAATGGTGGAAAGTGAATGCTTTTAGAGAATCTCTTCATTTTAAACAAAATCTCAATTCACAACTATACAATATTATAAAATAATAATAATAATTTAATTACCATATAGTGATCCAGTAAATTAAAAATATATATATAATGAACTTGTTTTCTAGAATTAAATTTCAAATTTTAGGCTTAAATTTTAAAACTTGTATTTATCTAGTCCATGCACTTTAAAAATTAATTCTTTAAATTTTTATTTTTGTGTCCTATAAATTTTTAAACGTTTAATTTTGTGTTTAATAGAATAATAGAAATACAAAAAAAGAAAGTTTAAATTTCATTAAATATAAATTGAACTTTTTATCTAATAGATCAATTATTTTTTTATGAAAAAAGAAATTGTATATGTTAAGAATATATTAGAGATGATATTGAAAGTCTAGAGTCCTATTAGACATTTTCAAAGTTCAATTACTATAAGACATAAAATTGAAAGCTCATTGACTGAAGTTTAAATTAATTTTTTTTTACTCATTTTAGTACTCGATTTTAAACTAAGTCCCCCTTGAACAAAAATTATGGATCTGCTACTAAATATGAAGTCAACATTTTGTTTACACAGTGTTTGTTATGGATAAATTTAGACGATAAAAACAACCTAAATTTGTTATTACTTGGACTCAATTTGGAACTAAACAAGATTCAATATCGCAAAACTAAGTCATACCCAAATGAGCCATGGGTAAAAGTACTCACGGGGTCGACTTCGACTTCTACCTAAGTGAGGTGGGCGTCCCCAATACTAAGTTGGGAGGGAAACTAAAAACTCGAGAGTCCGAACCTGATGAGGAAGAAGAGAAACTTTAAGTTATCTACCATATATATACATCATTATAACTCCAGAAGACGTAAGTCAACTCTAATTCTCCAACCTCGTGATATATTTTAAAACCTTCAACTAATTTAGGTATCGAAGGAGGTGCTGCAAGTACTAGAGTTTCTAAATTATTCTTTTTTGTCAATCAGTGCATATTAGGTAAAATCTTCTCAACTCAGATTCATGCATCAACAAAATTAATGATTATAAAAACTAAATGAATAATTCAAACTTCTATTAATAGTGCTTATAATAAATACCCCGAATGGTTAGAACTTTTAAAAGTTTATAAAGTAAATAGATACAGCTTTAAATTAAATATAAGTGAAAGTGAATCTTGCTACTGCTATCCGCCTGAACTAGTTAAATTATATATCTTCCAGTAAAAAAAATCATAGGTTTGAATCTCCACCGGTTTAATTTAAGAAATAGTAAATAAATAAATAATTTTTAGAAGAAAAAAAAATTAAAAAAAAAAAAGTCATCTAATGCTACAATTTTGGTTAATATTCAACTATTGGCTATTCACTTGGCCCACTCCTATAAATTAAAACAAGTGTCTCAATTGTTATCTTCACCACACAAACTGTTCTATTGGCTCTTCTCCCTCCCTCCCTCTCTCTCTCTCTCTCTCTCTCTGAATTTCATTGAACTTTTGATCTGCTTAGTTATTTGATTTGGAGGATTATTGTGCTTTGCTGCCATGGGAAAGGTATTTTTTTTTTTCATTTTTCTGAAAGGTTTTTTTTCTTTGGATTAACTTTCTTATACCCACATCACACCTTATGAATACTTTCAATCATGTTTTTGGGTTTTGAAAAAAATAATAATAATAATAACAATTTGAATCTTAGTTTTGAGAAAAATATAATAGTTACATATTTTTCATAGTAAATTCAAAACTAAAAGTACTGATGCAACAATACCAATGAAGAATAACAGCCAGAAGTAAAATCTTTGCAAGATTGATGTTTATATGTATCATAATTATACAAACAATAAAGTCAAACGCATTAACTTTGTGTTTAGAAATAGAAAACAGCTCGACTTAAAATTAAAAAATCTCCTATATTTATGAGCCAATCTGAACATAACTTAACTGATTGAGACATATAATGTCGATCAAATGGTAGAAATTTGAATTTCCCACTGCAGCAAATAATGGTGAAGTTGGGAGGGTTGATGTTGACAGAAGAGAGAGAGCACAACCCAAGCATTGGCTTAAGAGATTCTTTGTCTTTGTTGGGAGTGTGCTCTCTCTTCTTCTGTCAGCCAAATGTCCATCCCTCTCATCTTCTTTCAATGATATTATAAGGCTTAGCAAGTCTGCCCGACTCGCCACTTCTGTATAGCTCGATATGTGCCAACCCCGTTCGCCTACCAAGACAAGAGGAAGTGTAGTAGCCAGTGGTAAAGGTCAACATAGTGTAATCCAATACGGCTTTTTTCTTGTCTCACTTTACATGAGCCACTTTTCTTTCATTTTTCATATTTTGTGTGCCCCTTTCGGCAATTGCCCTTGACTTGGAGATTGAATGAGATTATAGACTTTCTACAAAGTCGATGGAGATTGAGAAAATGCTCAATCCTTCTATATATATTCATAAGGACCGGTCTTTAGGTACGTATATTACATGTCTTTTTCTACTTTCGTTTTATTTTTGGGTAAGTGATGCATCATCTTCTTTTCTTCATTTGTATGTCTAATGCCATTGAAACCTTCCATAAAAAATACATTTTTTTTTTCTTTCATGTGTAAGTCGAAATCAAAAAATTGATCAAATCAAACGAACTCGATGTATTTGAGTAACCATCAGTCATTTTGAACTCGGATCAAATTTTAGTATTTAAGTTGCTTCTGATTTAACGATTTGTTTGATTTAATAACAAGTTGGTTTCAACAAAGATTTGTAGAATTTTCTTAAACCAAATTGAAACTATCATACTTGTGCCTGAGAGAAACTTGTTATGGTGTGATTATTAGAAGTGGTGGAAATAGATGCATTAAGTTTTTATATACCCTCGCATGGGTCAGCCTCTCTTGCCTGTCTAATCAAGCAATGTGTACTTCAAAATACTTGAAGTATTGATACTCTTACATGAGCAATGTTGTCTCCAGTCAAATTAACATTGTACTAATATTTTTTTCCAATAATATTTAATGTATTGCATAATTTAGAATTAATTGTTGTGGTTAAGGTCTTCCTCTACATGAATTTTGGTTGAGGTTGTAAAATTAAATTATGGCTATTGACATTAACCTTCAAAAATTATATTTTGCTTATGAAAAAAAAAATTGTCTATTGTGAAAAGATTCTCTAACTTGATTGAATTGAATATATTAAAATATCATTTACATCAAAAACTAGTGAGCGAAGATAAAACTTGACAAATACGTATTGACAACTTCTAAGCGAGTAAAGAAAACTTCTATAGAATCGTATCACTAAAGTCTCTACCCTATTATATTCAAATTTAAATTGTTCTCACTAAGTATTTTTTTATTTTTAATTGACTTTCTTAGTTCAACGTGTGAAGGTGGAGATTTGAAACTTTAATTTTTTAGCCAATGATACACTATATTAATTAGTTGTAAGTCAACAATTTCTTGAGTACAATAAGTGAGAGTATGAAGAGTTGAACCTTTGACTTAAAGAGAATGAGTATTTATCAATTATTGCAGAACTATACTCATATTGGTTGACGATGTAGGTGAACTAAATCCACCATGAATGAATAAAATAAAAATAGAAAACAGAAACTATTTCTTACATCATGTCAATTGTCATCTACTTCTCAATCTTTGTTTGACCTCTTCAAGATGAACAATATCATCTCCACTTTCATCTTCATTAGACAATATAATAAAAATAAATTGTACATAGAGAAGTTATCTTAAGAACTAGTGCTTTACACCTACATATTGGCAGGTTACATTCTGCTTTTCTACAGGGGTACCCTAACCCCAAAGCAAAAAGGGAAGGTCACCAAGAATTTACTACAGCCTTTTTCCCCAACTTTTTCGTGGTTGAGGTATCCAGTTCAAAGAGGGCGGTGGGTACGGGGTTTTATAGCTTATTTTGGTGCTAAGAAACTAACCCTACGCATGTAAAGCTGCCTATTGTACAATAATCATCTAGCCATTCAGAATATAGAGTAGCAAGAAACTAATCACCTGATCAGCAATTTCTTGAGAAATTAGTCAGCAAAATCTGCCACATGATATAGCACTTCATCACTTTAATGACATGGTATAAATGAAAATAGTAGTTGATTTATTAAACAAACGAGCAGGCCTAATGCTGAAGGGAAATTCTTATCGACTATTTTCACAACTCAGGCATCTGAAAGTTTTCTCTCAATTTTTGAGAAAAATATCTATCAGGTCGCACAAATGATTTATAAATTGTATGGGAAGGATAGAGAAAAGCCACGAGAAAGATACAGTACAACTAATTATGGCTCAAAGATTTGCCTAAATACTTAGTCATCGTTATGTAGATTAGATAGACCTAATTTACTAACAATGACCCTCAAACACCAAGAACGTCCAAACAAGTGAGGTTGCTACTAACTTATTGACAAACAAGACAAAAATGATAAATCATGATGCGAACTTCAAGTCAGAAAAAACAAAGTTTATAAAAGCGTACCTAGGCAAGTCTCTTGCACAGAGAGAAAGGGGAATGTTTCTGTTGCAGATTAAATCTATCCACATTCTGAAAGTTTGGACTATTTAAACTGATGCTGCCGACGCAAGAGAACTGCAAAGCAGTTAAACTAGCTCAGTGTGTTTTTATTATTTAATAAAGATTAAAAGCTGCAACCATCTTTATGTATTAATTTTCACCTTCGGCTATATCACAAAAGCTTTTCGGTGGAAAGATAATTTCTGGATTCAATTTTTGCTGGGAAGCAAAAAGGGCAGCTAAGCGATCCTTACTGCATAAAGAAGGATGAAGAAATTAGTTCTAACACAAAAATGGCAAATTTGAAATGGTCTTCACGATTATCTTTGACAAAAAGGATGTTGGGAGAGAGGGATGCAATACGAAATGCAAAAATGTACTAAACTGCAACAATGGAGTTTAAATCACATTTGTTATTTCCTTATTTGGAAACATCAGACCGAGTTACACACCTGGCCCACGAAGGAACAAATTTATTATTCTGTATGCCATCATCGTCATCCTCTTCATCTTCATCATCAGAAGCTTTATAAGGAGAAATCTGATATGATTGTTCTTCACTTGTTTCGGAGATTCTTTTTTCCATCCCACTTTCAAGTGCCTAAAGAAGATTGTAAAATTTCAGCACAAGAAGCTCAAATTGAATAAGAAATATCTTCTTTCATCATGCATGTTAAAGTCTACCAAGAAATTAGACTTCCTAATATCAAACATCTTAAAAGTATTACAATTATAAAAATCTTGTTCTTTTTTCTCAAACCAAGCAAGATCTACCTTAATTACCAACTAATTCTCACTTTAAGTTACCAAATATTCGAGCAGTCATCTTAGGACAGAAGAGAAACAGCACAATTTATGTTCGATGACAATTAGAGTAAAAAAACAGGTTTACTTCAATGTATTCTAATTCTCAAGGAAGTTAAATCGTATACTTGTTTCATTTCTCAATTTTAAGCGACATATGATAGGATCAAGCGTCAAACAAAAGTCAATACTGTATAATGTCTTGAAATTCTTTGTTCAATTAGATTTCCAGGTTCCAATAAGATTTCGTCCACAAAAGTCCCACAGAATTTCTAGATGAATTAGAATTTATTTTCTATGGATATAATTATGTAACAGGATGCAGCAAGATCTATAAAGATTTAGTGCATGTTTGGGAATGATTTTCACATTGTCAAAATCACTTTCCTTTCAAAAATGTTTGGCAAATGTTGAAATTGATTTTAGAAAAATCAAAAATCATTTAGAATTGATTTTTCAAGAATGAGTTTGAAATGTGCTTTTAGTTGAGTGATAGACCGGGAATCACCCTACAAATTAGCTCCATTTCCTTTTTTCTTTTTTCTCTCTCTAATCCCTTTTAACTATATGAAAATCACTTTGTAAAGTTTGAAATCAAATATCAATATGATTGAATAAAAATCAGTTTTACAAAATAAATTATACACAAATCTCCTTTTCTAAAATCAATACTTTAATCATCACTCCCAAACATGCACTTAATTATCTAGGAAATGGTTTCCATGTTTCTTTCTTGTGGATTCAGATCTAAAACCAACTGGAAGCCTAGGGTGTTATGTTTCAAGAGTTGTACCTTTTTAATTATTTTATTGTTTATCCACAAAATAGATCCACTGACGATTTCAAATTACAACCTACTTCATCTAGAAGCCCAAAATCTTTCAGATGTAGCACTAAAATTATCTCCAAAAGGTTTAAAAGTGGTTCCTCCATCTATTATGCCTCAAAAAAATCATGACAATTTTATAAAATTTAAAAAAAAAATTATAAAAAAAAAGGCATTTTCAGTAGAAGACTGGTTAGGATTAGGAAAATGGAAGGTTACTAGCTAATTACCCAGTCCTATCATGGGAAAACAACATTTCACTCTAAATCACGTCAAAGATTTTGGAAATTTGCACTCACAAAATAAACTTACCTCTGCCTCTAGAAAATCTACAGTCGGTTGTGAGTCCTCCACAACAAAGTTTCCCCTCTCAGCATCGCTTGTAGAAGTAGTCTTGGACTCAGTAACCGAGAGTTTGTCAAATTTGTCATTTCCACTTTCCTTGTCCAGTTTGTCAGTCGCATCCTTACATGCCTTTCTGTCGCGTGGTTTTTGTTCCTACAGAAGAAAATAATAAGCTATTTTTACCTCTCAAACCCCATAAACACAAGGAAAGTTCAAACATTATCACATATAGCATCTTACAATGGCTTGGGGTTTCGCTTCCTTATTCTCTTTATCAGATCGTAACTTCCCACCATGCTCTCGTAATCGTCTCCTAACTTCTTCAACACGCATTCTTTTTCTTTCTTTCTCCTTCCTCTCTTCTTCTTCCCTCTGTCTTTTCTTTGCTGCCATATCAGCCTCCTTTTTCTTCCTTTCTTCCTCTTTCTTCTTTCGCTCTTCTTCTTTCTTCTTTTTCTCAAGTTCAATCTGCCTCAAATTCTCTTGTTCCATTCTTGCTCTTTCGAGTTTCAGGGCTTCTTTCTTCATTTGACGTTCATTTTCTTTCTTTTCTGCAAGGCGCTTTGCAGCCTCAGCAGCCTCAATGGCCTTCACCTTAACATCTCTCTTCCCTACAGGAATGCACATGTTTCAAACTTAAATTACAATTCAGTACAACACTCAGATCATCAGATACATGATAATCAGACTGTGTATTACCAAATAATAGATAAAGTTCAATGCCACACCAAAATAAAATTCTGATAGGCCCATTCTGTTTAACACACAAGGAGATCAATGAGAAGTACAAGCGCCCAGGTTATGGGAGATAATTACTTGGCTATTAGCAGCTATGGTTGACTTGGTGTTTTAATGCGCATGGTTTTTTTTTTTTAACAAGATATGAAAAGTATAAAAAATAAAAATAAAAATAAATAAATAAATATTAAAAAAAAAATTATTAATGCTGAAAGAATACAAACTCCACGAGGGAGTAAATAAGGAGAGCAATAAATAATGGAACAAGAATACAACAAAATGATAAAGGCTTTCCAAACAAGACATATCCTGTAAAGAGAAGCTAACATGAGATCTAGGAAGAGAGCAGCAAGATGAAGTCTTAAGACTAACCGAATCATAACCGAACTCTTTATATGATAAGGCAATTCACATCGATCAATCGTAAATCTAGAACAACCAATTCAAGGTTTGGAATCAAAGGCCTCAAGATTGACAAATTGTGTGATCAACATAAAGCACTAACAAATGAAGAATTACAAACAAATCTCAACACAATAGGCCTTTGAAGAAGCTAGAAAACCAAAACATCCACCAAGCTATCCATATTCAAAATAATCCTTCACAAACTTCATATCAAAAGCTAAACCACAAAGGATGACGTTATTCAAGCTCAAAGCAAAACGTAGGACAAAACCAAGTTAGGAACATTTAAATTTTCACAAACATCAATCAACGATACCACAACCACCAAACATGGTAACACTGAAGAAGCCAAATTTCCAAAAATAAACACAACAAAATAGAACATGTTCACAGAGGAAGGAAGATAACGGGGAATAAGAGAGTGGGGCAGTAAGGGGCATGGTATTGGTTGGAGAGCCTAGGACTTGACTTTGTTGTTGCATTCTTCTAGATTTCATGCAAGAAACGTTCTTCACTGCACATTTTGTCAATTCAGTAGTAGCTAGTAATGGGACCATAAAATTCTTGAGATATTTTACATGACAATATCCAGAAAATGTTAAAAAGTTCATAATCAATCCATGTATGTTAATACTGAATGCCGGATATAGTTATAAAAATATAAATACCTTTCAAAATAGTTGCAGCTTCTCTTTGTTGGACAAGAGGAATAAAAGAAGTAATATTGGACACAATATTTTTATGCTTGGATTCCTTTCCAGAGAATCGAGGGCCTTCTTTTCTGAAATTTTCTTTACAGGATAAATCTGACCTGCTAAATCTATTATAAGATGATCTAGTGACTCTCTTAGCTCCGTTTGCTCCTGGCAAGATATCAAGATCTACAGCCTCATTCACATATTTCCTTTTACTGTTTTTCTGATTTCCCAGGTTCTTTTGGGTTCTATTATGAGTCCCTGTGTTGCTGAGTTCCGTGTTTAAAGATTCTAAACTCAATCTATCAGCAAAAGTTGCAGCTTCAGAAACTGTTACCTGAACATTTGCATTTTCTGTAATATCAACAAGTGGTACACGCTTGTTCGATCTCATATCCTTTGAAAACTCATTATCAATCTCATCTGTACTCTCAGTTTCTTCACTAATGCAAGGAAGCTCTATGTTCTGGCTGCTTCGTTTTCCCGAACTTGAGGAATTTAATGAATTTCTATCCAACAACTTACCAAATGGAGATGCAAACGGCTTCCTGACATCACTAGCTGAATGACAGCTAATGCTTTGCAGGCAATCGAAAAAAGGCCCATGAGGAGAGCAGTTGACTTCTCCATTCAAGAAGTTACTACCATCCTTCAGTAGCTTATTTTGATCATTCATCAGAAGGTTACTCTTCGAGTCCATGCTCTCTAGTAGACCATTAGGAAGAGAATGGTACAAATCTGTCACCTTGTTCAACTGAAAACTTTCTGAAGATGAGGATAATGGACTGTTTATACAAGCAGATTTACAAATTTTCTCCAAGATGCTAGCACGTTCTATCATACATTTTGAAAGTTCTAATTTGTCAAAGTTGATTCCACCAACAGAGATGCATGGCTGTTCATCATCAGACTGCATTAGGAACCCCTCTAATGCAGGCATATCCTTATCTGCACCAAGATAATGAGAAGTTTGGATAAGTGGAGTAAGAAGCGAGCAAGAAGTAAGTTTCCCATTTTCCTCCTCTCCTTCCGTTTTCTCAGTATCAACAGGAAGTTCATTATCTACAAACTGAGGACTTTCTTCGGGATTCAAACTTTGGCTCGCTAGCATAAGATTTTGCAACGGTGTGACTCTGTTATTGCTTCCGAACCTAGAGAGATCCTTAAATCATGCACAAAGAAACAAGATCACGATGAGAAGTTAGTAAAAAAAAAGGAGGAAAGGAGAAAAAAAATCAATCAAATCCCCAACCTAGAAGGTTTGTCAGAAATTGATTAGGCCGGCATATATTGAACATTACACCCCATTAAAAGCACAAACAGTATGACCACCATCACCCCCCTTCCTAACTAGGTCCATCCTTTCAAAAAACAGAATGCAGAAAACGACAGATTAAAAAGAAGAAAAGTAACTTTTGTTATGTGAATGGGAAGAATTGTCTTCATATTCTTCCACAGATATTTTTGCAATGAAGGTAATTGATACGCTTATTATTATACCAATGTTTCCCTAACAACCGATCAATATACTTGAAATAACACATAGTTCAATTGTTTGGTCTTAACTTCTCAAGTACACCAAAATAATAGTTTTAAACCACAGAAGTGTGTGCTTAAGTGCACTTCACAATTAAGCTAAGTAAACCACTCCACCTTGTGAGCATGTACTTCTCTTTTAGGTGCTTAAAATAAACTATGATTAGATTAAGTCAAGAAAGGAAGACTTTAAGAAAAAGTCGTTGGTTCTCCTTTGTTTAACTTACCCAAAGCACCCTCTTTTTTCTCTTACAAATGTAGAGGAACACGAAAATAACTAAACTAAAGAGGGAAATACCGAAGACTATAAAGTCTAGTGATGGAAAATACGGAAGATTAATTATAGGAAAAAAAAATGGAAGGCATCTAATGATGGAAAAATTGGAGGTGAGAATGGTGAAGATAACTGATTTTGGGTCTGCATCGTTATTTTGTAGTTCATTTTTAAAGATTTTGTAGACTATGCGTGAACAACATTTGTTTTTAATAGTCAACCTGTCAAGGCCTGTTTGAAAATTTTTCCCGTTGAAAAGAATATATACCTCTTTAACTGGAAGCGTGGGTGAAGAATCAGACACCTGCATTAAGTGAGCTTCCTTTTCCAAAAGCAACATTTCAATAGGGAGAATGCTCACTTTTGATTGTTGGTAACCTTCTTCACAAAATGATAATCTTTGAAATTCAAGGACAGGTTTTTCAGTGTCAAATTCCTGCATCAATCTTTTATCGGTGGGACTCCCGTTGATAATTTGAAGTCGCTCAATCCTCAAGCCTAAAGATCCAGGAATACCATTCTCCAATTGCAGCTCAACCTTTCTCACATCTTCATGAGAAGTAGATGCCTCCAAAACTGAGCTGAAAGTTTTTAACTCTATTGATGTTTCTGCAGTCTGGCACTCTGTTGATATGCAATGATGGTTACCATTAAAGTCATCAGTGCAACCCTCAAAGGAATCTGAATCTTCACACTGAGATATGCCTGAACTTTTCTGTTGCTGCTCCAAATAACTATCCTTTTCACCAGCGGAAGGAACACAAGGAACCATGACAATGTGATCTTGAGATTTTTCTGTATCTCTTATCAGGATTGATGCATCATTTGCATCCACTAGTGGAATTTCAACTACATTTTCATGGGGATTCTGCAAATTCGATACTCCATCTTTCAAAGAAATATTTTGTTCAACAGGTTCATCACTTTGCAGCAAAGAACAAGTAGTTCCTTCTTCATAACCTTGCAGCGACTTGTTAGCAGATAAGATAGTATTTCCGTTAAAATCTCTTCTGTCTTCATACCTCCTCTCACTGTGAGATTCAGATACACCTTTATCAGATTCGTTTTCCTTCATTGAGTCTACCTGAATGTGTGGCAAAGGTATGTGAAGGGATGAATTGCATTTTTCTTTTTCATTAACATCCCTCTTGTCATCCAGAAAACTGGAGGTCTTCTTATCTGATGTTTTCTGCCTTACTTCCATTGTTGGTGAACTGAAAATTTTGTTTAGACCAAACTGTCTCGCATTATTATCAGAATTACATTCCTGAGTCCTACAGTCTTCTAGTTCTTCTTCATGGCATTCAATATTGACAGAAGAAAGTCTAAAAAACTCCGACGGCTCACTCACTCGATCAGAATGTTGCTTTGAACTTTCAACAGGACATAAATTTCCATTGGCAGAAGAAAAGCATGATGAATTGTCCCCATCCGAATTATGTTGCATCCCGGACTTTTGAGCATTATTAAGTTTATACTCCTGACTACTGAAATCTCCTAATATTTTTTCTTCATAGCACTCTATATTGTCGGAAGAAGATTTAGATAAGTCCAATTGCTCTTTCACTTCATCAGGATGCACTTTTGAACTTCCAATGGGACATGATCCTCCCTCTTCAGAGTCAACATATGAAGAATTATCCACATCCTGGGAGCTGTATCGCGACCCAGACTGTTCGGCATTATCAAAATTACATTCCTGGCTCCTGCAATGTCCTAAAATAGTTTCTTCACAGCATTCAACTTTCTCAGAAGAAGGGTTAGACAAGTACAACAATCTCCCATCACTGGTGTCAATACATGATGAATCGTCCACATCTGGGGAACTTCGTTGTGACCCAGACTGTAGAGCATTATCGATAACATAGTCATGGTCCCTGCAATGTCCTAATACCGCCTCTTCACGACACTCAATATTGTCAGAAGAAGGTTTAGGCAAGTCCAATTGCTCATCCACTTGATCAGAATGCAATTTTGAGCCTCCTATAGAACACGCTCTTCCATCTTCAGGGGAAAAGCAAGAAGATTTATTCACATCCAAAGAGTTACATTGCAACCTGGACTGTTCAGCGTTATCAAAATTATATTCATGGCTCCTGCAATATGCCGACCCTTCTGCACAGTATTCGGTCTTTCCAGAAGAAGGTCTGGGTGAATCAAATTGCTCATTCACTTGATAAGAATTCTGCGTTGAACCTCCAGCTACAAATAACTCTTCATTTTTAGAGGAAATGTTTAAAGAATTGCCCACATCAGTAGAGCTACTATGCAACCCAGGGCTTCCAACTACTGTAACTTTATCCGAGCAAATAGAGATATCCTTCTGCGCGCAACCAACATTAGTATCTTCTTCTACAGAACCAATTTCCTTACAGCTACTGGAAGGCTTTGCCAACCCTGATGCATCTTCGTGATCGGCTTGCAGCAAACCAATAGCAGATCCCACAAACCCACCAGCAGTAGAATCACTCTTGTTCTCACACCGAGATTGGCACTTTGAAGATTTCACACTATTACGCGACTCTAAAGCCCTTTGCCTAGATTTAGATCTGTGTAACCGTGCCAATGACAGAGTAGGATCTCGATAATTTTCTGAAACTAGGCCTCCTCGGCCTTGAGGAGAAACAGGACTCATGTCAATACGAGGCGCGCAATTTAAGACACTGGCATCACTTATGTTACACTGGGGTGAAACTGCCGGCCTAATTCCTGCATCAAAATCATCATTTAAAGAACCAGCTTCTTCATTCGACCTGTGCTGCAACTCCTCCCCACTGTCTGCAACAAATGCCTCATTCAAACTAGAAGGATGGGTGTCAAGCGGCGAACGTGGGAACTCAACTTCAGAAATAAAACTTCTGTTCACCTCTGCAACTACGAAGAAACCAATTGAGCAAAAAAATGTGGCGAAAGGGGGAAATTCTACTTCAACCTAACTGACCATGGAGCACAAGAAATGGGGAAAAAATGAGAAGAGTGCGAAATTACCTTCGAAATGCGAAACGTGGGAATGAAGAAAAGACGAGTGGAGCCAAGGAGGAGGAACAATTCCATCGATAATAAGCTTGGACGCGAGGTGTTGGTCGAATAGATTGGTCTGGTGCTTGGCCTGGTCAATGATCCACTTCTTCCTCTCGAAGATCTGCACGAATAGCTTCTCCATCGCAGCCATGTTTTTACAGAAGGGCCATGAAAAGAGAGAGAGGAGACGAAGTTTTGAAGTAACGGAGAGGAAGAAGAGTTGGGTTTCAATGGAGGGGTTTTCTGGCGAAGAAGATGACGATGGGCTTTTGCGAGCAGCGGGGCAAGGGAATTCAAATTTTGGGAGGAAGACCTTCCTTTTTAAAATAATAATAATAATAATAATTGTATTGGAATTTTTAAAAATAGAAAACAATGGAAACTATTTATACAAAATAGTAAAATTTGATCGTTATCACTTTCATAGATGTTGATAGAAGTATATGAGTGTCTTTTCTATAAATGATTTAACATTTTTTCTATATGTGATTTTATTTTGTTTTAAAGAAAATTGTAATAGGTAGCCATTTAAGAATAGGATATGGCAAATGTGTCACACATTTTTTCCAATTTACAGATATGGCACTTTTTAAAAATATTGTCCCAATTGTCGCCCCAGATTCTTTTTTTCCAATTTTTTGTCTACATCTTCTTCCTTGCCTTGTTGCCATGGACACAACCATCAATGAATTGTTCCTATAAATATACGTTTTCTTACGTTGATTTGTTTCTCTCACTAAACTCTTGAGAACGAGAATGATGGATTGGATGTTTGTTTGCATAACTCGAATTTATCTACTTTATATTCATTTTATTACTCAGCACGAGATTTTTCTTGTGGGTTCTTATTAGAAAACCAATTAGTGCTGAATCCACTTAAGTCAAGACCCACACGCCACTGTAAACTGAAAACCACTACCTGGAAACACCTCCAAGACTGAGATCATCGACGGTCGACTGCAATTCAAAGACCCAGACTGGTGTGCTTCAATTTTCCACTCTCTTAATGTTGTAGATCTCTCTTTCTCCCTCTAGATGTGTGTGCTTGTACACTGTACGACAGTCCCTCTTTTCCCACACTTAAGTGTTTCATGATGGGACCCCTAAAATTGAGAAGATCAACTTAATTGCATAATTGAGGTCCTTGATGCCTTCTTTTGTTACTGTTTAGATGAGAGGATAGGAGTTTGTTGTGCCTTTGTCATACGAGTTGAAGCCTTGGAAGTGTTCAACTTGTGGTTCCTTTGTGCACAGTGAGGGAGGGTGTGGGACAGTTAAGCCTACTGATGTTTCTATTCTTGAAATATTAGGGGTTAGGGAGGGAGCTGGTAGTGGTGTGAAGGAAGGTGTTGTGCCTTCTAGTGAGACAGGTGGGTATGCAGCATGGTGTTGTCGAGAGTGGTGGTTTGAATGCTGATGATTTCGTTATGGTTACTCGTCAGAGTCATGGACGGTCTGTGAGTGGTTCTCCGGTTGTTAAAAATGGTCGAGATGTCGGTTGTCTGGATCCTGTGGTTAATAAGCATTTTGGTGGGACGGTTTGTTGTTCTGAGTGATAAGGGTATTCACCTGCTTGCTTTGGCTTTTATTCCACCGGATTTGAGTTTTGTGGGTATTTGAGAGGATAGTGGTGGTGTGTCTGAGTCTGGGATTTCTTCTATGGTGCTGGCCCGGGGTGGCTCCCTTTTTTCCTCATGATTTGGTGTTCTTGGAATGTCCAGGGTCTAAATGACCCTGTGAAGAGTAGAGTGGTAACTGATTTTCTGTGCACTTCTTCTGTTAGTTTATGTTGTTTGCTTGAGACTAGGGTTCGGCAGAAGAACTTTGATGCAGTGTTTAGAAGGTTTGTGGAGGCTTAGAATTGTGTTTGTAGTTACGGTTCTTCTGGGGTTGGGCGGATTTGGGTGTTTATGGCGGAGGAATGTGTATGATTTTTTTCCCGTTGTCATTGAGGATCAGTATATTTTTTGTTCCTTAGTGGATGTTGCTTCTAATGTTCGAGTGAGTGTTGTTGCAGTTTATGCTTCTAACTTGGTGTGTGAAAGGCGTATTTTTTGGCATTGTTTGGTTGATGTTTGCTCTGTTTAGCATTCTCCTAAAGCTGTTATGGGAGATCTTAATGTTAGTCGCAATCATGCGGAGGCCCATAGTAGTTGCCTAGTTTGGGGGAGATGGAAGAGTTTGATAGGGCGTTGTTAGAGGCAGATTTGGTTGAATCAGGTGTGCATGGGAACCGGTTTACTTAGACTAGTAAAGTTCAAGGGACTAGTATCTTACGCCGTTTGGATCATTGTTTGGTTAATGAGGCGTGGACTGTTGCTTTTCCTCATACGAAGGTTAGAGTCATTCCGTGGGGGATTTCTAACCATTTTCCCCTTCTGATTTCTACGGGTGAGGCTAGGAGTCGTGACTCCTTCGTTTCGTGATTTTAACTATTGGGCGAAGGCGGATGGTTTTCTTGATATGATTGCTTCTGTGTGGATGTGGTATCCAGATGTTTCTCCACTTGTTATTTTCATGAGGAATTTGAAGGCTTTGAAGCTAGTTATGCGTGCTTCTTTTGGTAGGTGTATTTCTTCTTTAGGTGATATAGTGTGGGAGGTTGGATTGAGTATAGATGTTGCTCAGGCTGCGGTTGAGAGGGATCCTACTTCTGTTCTATTGAATACGGAGGCTACTCAGGCCACTGAGGCCTTCTGGTTGATGGCGAGGTTGGAGGAGGCTTCCCTTCGTCAAAAGTCTCGGGTTAAGTGGTTGGAGTTGGGTGATCAGAATATGACCTTTTTTCATCGTTGTATCAGATATTGTATTGTTCGGAGTGGTTTTTTTTTCTGTGGTTGATTCTAAGGGGGTTCGTCAGTCCTCATATGAACATGTGGCTAGTGTGGTTTTGAGTTTTTTTTTGTGGTAGCTTGGGTACGCAGACGTTGGGGTATAGAGACCTCACTTCTAGGATTGCTAACATTCCGCAGTTTTGGTGATTTGTGGAGTATGTTGAGGCTCTTGGTAGGCCTATCTTGAGAGATGGGTTTAGGAAGACGTTGTTTTCTATAAAGTCTGGGAAGGCTCCTGGACCGGATGGGTTCCCTGTTGATTTCTATAAGTCTACTTGGAACGTGGTAGGTGAGGACTTTTATACTGCGGTTAGTAATTTCTTTGACTCGTGTTATTTGACTTATGGGATTAATGCTACTGCCATTACTCTTATCCCTAAGAGAGTTGGTGTCGAGCGTATGGAGGATTTTTGCCCTATCTCTTGTTGTAATGTTGTGTACAAATGTATATCTAAAGTGCTTGCAGAAAGGCTTCGTGTGTGGTTACCTTTGTTTATTAGCAGTAAACAATCTACCTTTGTTCCTAGCAGGTATGTCACAAACATTTTATTGTGTCAGGAACTTGTGGGGGACTATCAGTTGAATAGGGACAAACCTCATTGTGTGCTGAAGGTGGATCTTCAGAAGGCTTATGATTCAGTGAATTAGGATTTCCTGTTGGTGTGTTATTGGCTATTGATACGCCTACACAGTTTGTTAACTGGGTACGTGCTTATGTTATGTCTCCCTACTTTTTTGTGATGATTAATGGTTCTCTTGAAGGTTTTTTCGTGGGCAGGAATGGTCGGAGGCAGGGTGATTCGTTATCCCCCTTTTTGTTCATGATGGTGATGGAAGTTCTTTCTCGGTTGTTGAATAAACCGCCTGATTCGTTTAAGTTTCATGTTGTGAGCGTGTGTAGTTTACGCATTTGTCTTTTGCTAGTGACCTTATGATCTTTTTGTGCAGTTGAGCTGGGATCTTTGGTTTTTGTACAGAAGGTGTTGTCTGAGTTTGCGGAGCTTTCGGGGTTAGTTGCTAATGTGGGGAAAAGCTCTATGTTTGTTGCGGGTGTGGGTCATGATGTGGCTCTTAAGCTTGCTAATTTTATGGGTTTTGGCCTTGGTTCCTTGCCTTCCAGGTATCTTGGGATTCCTTTGCTATCATTCGCTTAAAGGTTGTGGATTGTGCTTCGTTGATTCAGAGGATTACTGCTTGGGTTAAAAGTTGAGCTGCTCGTTCGCTTTCTTTTGCTGGCAGATTGCAGTTGGTTAATTATGTTCTACAATCGTTCCAGGTATTTTGGTCCAGTATCTTTGTTTTGCCTGCTTGTGTCTCCCATGAGGTGGATGATATTCTACGAGCCTATTTATGGAGAGGCCATGTTGATAGTCGAGGTATTATGAGGGGTTCTTGGGATGAGGTGTGTTTGCCGAAAGTGGAAGGGGGTTTAGGTGTTAAACATGTGGTGTCTTGGAACTTGACTGCTATTATGAAGCTGCTTTGGCTTCTTTTTGTTAGGTCTAGTTTTTTGTGGGTGGCGTGGATGAAGGAATATATTTTACGGGGTTGTTTTTTGTGGTCGGTCCATTGTGATGCTAGGAGATCTTGGTGTTTGAAGGCAATTCTGCATTACTATGATTAGTTTAAGCAGTTGGTTCGTTTGGTGGTTGGTGATGGGAGAAAGTGTTTTGTATGGTGTGATCCTTGGTTGCCTAAGGGCTCGACTTGGAGTCTTATGGGGATACAATTGTGTATGATGCGACTAGCAGTCGGGAGGCTCAGTTATCTGATTTCTTGGATGAGAAGTGTAGGTGGCGTGGCTCGCTGTTTTCTTCTTTGGAGTTGCTTGAATTATGAGGTTTAATTCAGGCTGGTGGGCCGAGGATGAGTGGTGAGGATTATTGGGTTTGGGTTCCAAGTGTTAATGGCCATTTTTCTGTCGCTAGTGCGTAGGAGAGTTTGATCCTCGTCGTCTTAGGGTGTCTTGGGCCCGTCTTATTTGGTATAGGGGCAATATTCCGCGACACACTTTTTGTGCCTGGTTAGTTGTACAGGATAGATTAGGTACTCGGGATTGGTTGAGAAGGTGGGATTAGTTGTCTGATGATGCTCGTCTTCTGTGTGTGGGTAAGTTGGAGTCTCGTAATCATTTGTTTTTTTTATTGTGGGTTTAAGGGTAAGGTGTGGTCTGGTGTGGTGCGTTTGTTGAGTTTGTCTCATCGGGTTGTTGGGTGGGATGTGGAATTGAGTTGGGTGTGTCGTGTGGGATTTGGTAAGAGGGTTCAGAGTAAGTTATTTCAAGTCTTCTGGTATGCTTCTATTTATTATATCTGACAGGAAAGGAATGTCGGTTGCATGGGGGTTGTCCGAGGACGACGTCTGCTTTGTTCCATCTTATTGTTTCTATGGTTCGTGCTCATGCTGCTTCTGGAGGATTGATCTTCTTGGTCATCTCTAGTTTGTTTTGCTTTAGATGTCTTTTGTTCGGATTTGGTTTCTTTTGGTTTGTGTGTTGTCCCCGACTTGTGGGGTTCTGTTTGTCTTTGGTTGGTTTTTGTGTTTTTCTTATTGTTCTGGTTTATGTTTCGGTCTTCTGGTTCTGTGGTTCATTTTTTTGGTTTATCCCTTCCGAGCTCTACTCTGTTTGTGCTTTATTTGTTGCGGTGCCTTGATCTCGAGTCGTGGGATCCTCTTTGTTATTGTATAATAATATTAACTATTAAAAAAAATTAATTACAGAATTGTCATTCTCATTTATTTATTTAAATTCCATTATACATATTGACTTAAATGCCTTCTTATTAAAAACACTTAAATATCTTGATACTTTTAACAGTATATCAGTAATGTATTAATAGTATCAAGGGTATCGAGTGTAAAGAGTGTATAGCAGTAGTTATCAAGTGTATCAAGTGTCTATTAGGTGGGTATCAAGTGTATCAAAGTGGATATCGGTAGTGTATCGTGCGTCAAGTGTATCAAGGGTATCGATTATATCAAGTGTATCAAGTGGATTGAGTTTGCTTTTTGCCATTTTAACAAAAGTAATGAGTCTAACTATGGGCCTAATTTTTAAACTTGTTTTGTCAAATCTCCAAGGAACCCTACCCTTATTTTAGTTATATTATATAGAATTTTCCTTTAAAAAACCATATTATATAGACTAAATTATAGAAAATGTTTCTAAACTTCTTATTTTATTTCAAATATGCTCGTGAGTTTTAAAATTTTCATTAATACCCTTGAACTTTAAAAGAAAAATGCTCAATATTCCTTATCATTAAATTTTGACGACAATATAAGTATTTTGCTTTAAAATTACTTTTGAACTTTCAAATGTTTCACTAATACCCTTAAAATTTTCAAATAAAGTTCCTATGTGATGTAGACGGTTAGTTCCTTATTTCAAAAATTGGGCTTGGATTCTGAAAACATGAAACGTAACTAAAATGTGTGTTTATTACTCTTGATTTAGGATGGTTTTTATATGATTTGGTTGGATTTGATGTTATTTGTTAGTGATTTCAGGGTTATGTACGAGATATCAATTCAATGTCAAAATGAACCAAAAAAAACCTAAGGCTCCCTTTGGGATTGTGTTTGAAATCGTAAAAAGCTATTATGAGAAAATCTTAACTACTTTTCTTGTTTGATAAAGTAAATTATTAAATAATCTATCAGAATCACTTCTTAATTTTAACTAATGTGTAAAAGTTAATAGATACTATTTTTTAAATTTGGATTTCCTAAAAATTTACTAACTTCTTTACTTTTTAGATAAATATATTTTAATAATATTATTTCAAAAGAATATAATTTGTTAGGTCTATTTTCAAATTCTAATTTATTCATTTTTTATAACAATTATTCTTTTCTAAAATTTTATTGAATAATTTATATTAAATGAAATTAGTTAAAATTTAAATCACATACAATTTTAAATGAATTATAATTATCCATGTGAAAATAATTGAAACAATAAGCCTAGTTTGGTTTATATGACTATATTACACCAATTTAGTATTAATTTACTTATGTGACTAGTTTTTTCTATTTAACATTAAAACTTAACAAATACTATTTTACTGTTGGGATTAGTGTCCTAAATCTCCTTGTAATCTTGTAGTTTGTAAACTTTGTATAAACATATTGTTGTTAATAAATAAGTACTATTTTATAAGCATATACTCAATCCAATAAACTAAGATCCTAGGTTATTTTATGTAATTTAAACAAGTATGTAGAGACATATAAGTGGATCTTGTTTAAATAATAACTTAAACGGTTTGTAGTAGATAGATAAGGTTGGGTACTTTATCTTAGTGACACAATGAATACGACCCGCTTTGTAGGTGTTACAAGTGTTGTAAAGTATTACAAATGATTTGATCCTGATAATAAATGTAGAGACATGTGAGTAGGGGTATTCTATACAAAGAGTTTGTATAATACCGAACCACGAAATGATTAGTCTCTTTATATAACGCCATTAATAATAGAGACTTATATTTCACTAGAATGACCATAGGTGACATGATTTGAATCCCGAGTGAGTTATGAACTCTTGCTCATGAAGGCGGTCCTTTGATTTGTATGGGTGAGAGTGGTCAAATTGTCGACTCAATAAGCTTACCATTTTGGGGATTCGTCTGATTGGAGAGCTGGGAACACAACTACACGAGATGGAATGTACTCCTTCCCCGATGTAGGGACAAATAGATAAATTGCTCCCTTAAGAGTTGATTCTGGGGCTTGAACATAGTAGCCACACCCTCTCCTGGCCTGAAAGGGACTTAGTCATAGTTGGATTATGACTTATTGTTCATTAAAGGGATCGGTGGTACTTAAGGAGTTAAATGTAACTACAGGGGCAAAACAGTAATTTTGGCCAAGTTGTACTTACGAACAATTTGTGAAGGGTCATCGAACCGTTGATCGGTTATATCCAATGGACACAGAAATTTATCTGTAGTGTGAAGAGTGCAGCTGTCGTTTTTAGTGGAATGACCGACAATTAACGGATATTGGGTAATTTAATTAAAGAGTTTAATTAATTATCCAAGTACTGTTGAAGCTTCAATCTACAAATCCATAAGGTCCTTTCTGTAGTTCAACAGGGATTTAATTGAGATTTTTTTTGGATTAATCTGAAGTGTTCAAATTAATTGAGGGAATTAATTATATATGATATAATTAATTAAATTAATTACATGTGTGATATAATTAATATAATGTATTTGATACATTATAATATAAGATAATATTAGAGGAATTTGAATATGATTCAAATATTAATTATATGAATGAGTTTCATGTAATTAAATTTAATATAAATACGATTTATATTAAATACCATAAATAAGTTGAGAGGAATTAGATTTTGGATATGATCCAAATATCAATTATATGAATGAGATTCATATAAGTGAGTTTAATATAAATGTGATTTATATTAAATGTCATGTATAGTTGAGAGAAAATACATCTATAGGTTATATTGTATTATATTGTATTTGATACAATATGTAACTATAGATTATGTGTTACATGGGATATGACATATAGTTTATATACATATAATAAGGTTGTTATTATATGTATAATTATTATTAATTTAATTTAATTTAGTTAATATTAATTAATTAACTCCCCCCCTCCCCCCTCCCTAATTTCTCTCAGCCAAATACGTGATGAGAAGGGTCAGAGAGAGGGATGATGCTAATTCATATTCCTCCATGAAACACTGAGAGAATATAGTTCTCTCTGGAAAAAAAACGAAAAGAGAAGAAAAGTTCTTATTCTCCCTCTCCTCCTCTCTATCTTCTTCCCTCTTCCAAAACCCTAAGGTAGAGCTCATACCTCCTGCCATTCTCAATCCCTAAGGAGAATACATGAGGCTCCATTTGGTGGTGTCCCTTTTGGAGAAGAAGATTCGTTCGTGACTTTGTTCGAGGGAGTTCTTGAAGAATAGTTTTCAAAGGTAAGGGTTTCCAAAACCCTAAGTTTTCCTTTATTAATACATGTTATGATTTATGTAAATGGCTATCTTGTTTTTTATCTACTGTAAAACCTGCATTCAATGAAAATGGATTTGGGACGATCTTGCTTCCGCTCAAGGTTCTCTCCTCATAAAGTTCCTTCATTTACTTCATTTCACAGTTGATTTTTCTAAAAGCACAACTAATAACAATTATTTTAAAAGCTACAGCAATCCCAAACAAAGCCTAAACATGCCCAAAGAAATCGATCTTGAGCCATATATTGAAAGGACGGAAGAAAAGAGGAAGAAATCATTAAGTATATATATATGTATATATATAAAGGCAGCACATCGTGCAGCGTAGCTGCGTTGCTCTAGGCACTTCAAACTCAAGAGGGGCATTTTTAGAGCAGTGTAGCTTAGCTTCGGCAAAAAGAGGCAGTGTCGCAGTGCCTGGCCATTTTTGGAAAATTATTTTCAATTTTGGAAAATCTTCTCTATAAATAATCCTAAGGTTTTGGCTATCGATTTCAACAACTCACACCACGAAATCCAGAGTCTCAGAAAGAGTTTTTATTCTAGAGAAAGTGAGGAAAAGTAGAGGGTCATTTGGAGGTCGTTTGAGATCCCGAGGTGCAATCAAGGAAAAATTGACAGGCTTAAAAGGTGGAGATTGCTTCGATAGGGGTTTTTCTTCGTTCCCTTTATTTTTCTCTACCAATTATGATTGTAGCAATATATGAGAATGCATAACAATGATCGTGGCTAAACGTTCTAGTTATAGGGTATTGATGAACTTAGTTATGAATTTATGTCAATGCAATAGTATTTTCTATGGATGTTTGTCTTTGAATGTTTTTCAATATTATTGTGCTTTATAACATCAATTGATCAGATGTATGTTAGGTTAAATGTCAATTGAAAATGTTTACATGTTTAACCGGATCTATAATATTGAATCATTAGCTAAACCTTTCATACAAATAGTTAGGTTGTTAACGAAAGTTGATCATGACTATTCTTAATGTCATGTTTCTTAATTTGATTTCAAGGAATTAGTTATCGATTATGCTTGCATGAGAATGAGTTGTTATTAAAAGGTAATAATCTTGAAAATAGTTTATAATCTTTTCAGATGTAATGAAAAAGGCCCAAAATCTTTATGTCAATAACAAAAGATGAACTCGACCCAAAATGAATTAAATAATACAATAAAATGAATGTAAATTGATCAAAAGCCTAGCCCACATATGAAATACCAAAAAAATCCCCAGCACACACAAAAGTCAAATTACCCATCCAATCCGCCCACTCGGATTATCCAACTCGTCTGATACCATTACTAATCATCTTCCCACTCTTTTTCAAACGATAACGAATTCTTCTTCACATCAAACAGTACACAATAACCATATATCGTACTCTATCTCGAGAGATCGTCGGCTTCTTCTCCTTTCGTTGTTTCTCTTTCTTCCGTTGCTTCATTTTCTTTTTCCCCTACTGTTAATGCTTCTTCTGAAGGAACTCTTAACAAAGAGACCCGTGAGCGGAAGTGAGATTGTTCCAACCCCCATTGTGACAGAACATACACATTTACAATCAAACAGTAATAGATATGCAATAACTCTATATTACAGCATGCCACAAAAGGGAAATACTAAGGTTCAAATGAACTTACCCTTGAAGAACTATTCTTCTCATTCCCTCGAACTCACTGCATGATCGTTTACCAAACACGAACGTCAAGCCTCAGTAATCTCCTCGAACAAGAACCAATCTACACTCGACCCTCAAATAGGAAACAAACACCACCAGTAGGCTACCTTGGTATTCTCGGTGTGAAAATCCAGGAGTTGTGGGCTCTGTAGGATTTGGTAGAGGATAAGAGGAATTTTACAGATCGTGTAGACGATCGAGTAAGTGGGAGATGGTTTTAGTCTATCGTATAGACAGTGTATTCGATCGTTTATAAGATAAGTGACTATCGTATAGAAAACTTGTCACACGATCGTGTATGCTTTCAAGCTATTGTACAACTATATGCTTTTGATCGCACGATTCACAAATTCGTAATGCTTGCATTGTGTAAAAATGAAAACGATTTTCATTTTAACCATTAGTTACCATAACTGATTACAACTTCCCACTAAGTTGGCTATGGGAGAAAAAATTGTAACCAATTATCCTATAATTGATTTATCAATATATTCATAACCTATAGTTTTAATATCACATCTCATGCAATATATAAATTATGGTTATTTTTCTCCCTCATAGCATTTAATAATAATTTTTCCAATTAATGTATCTGATACATTAAGTCAATTATATCTCATATAATTGATACAATTTAATCATATCATATATAATCAAATTTCCTCTTGTTAATTTGAACATTTCAAACTAACCCAAAAAATGATTCTCAACATGAATCCATTAAGCTACCAAGATGACTGTATGAACCTGTAGTTGGAAGCTCCCAGGGTACGTGAATAACTGACTAAACTCTTTAATCACGATATCCACCATCCGTTAATTGTCGGCCATTTCACTAAAGACCGACAGTTGCACTCTTCGCACTACAAATATATTTCTTTGTCTATTGGATATAACCAATCAACAGTACGATGATCCTTCACAAATCGCTCATAAGTATAGTCTGGCCAATTTACTATTTTGTCCCTGTAATTACATCTAACTCCTTAAGTACTACTGATTTCTCTAATGAACAATACATGATAGTCCTACTATGAGTAAATTCTTCTCGGGCCAAGAGAATATGTGGCACTACATTGTTCAAGTCCCGAAATCAGCCCTTAAGGGAGCAATTTATCTACTTACCCATAAATCGAGGAAAAAGTGAATTTTGTCTTGTGTAGCTGAGTTCCCAACTCCCCAATCAGACAAATCTCCAAAGTGGTAGGTTTGAGTCGGCGATCTAGCCACTCACACCCATACAAAACAAAGAACCACCTTCATAGGCAGGAGTTTCCAACTCACTCAAGATTAAGGTCATGTTACCTATGGTCATCCTAGTGAAATGAAAATCTCTGTCATGACCAACGTTATATAACGAGACTAAACATTTCGTGGTTCAGTCTTATACAAACTCTTTTGTATATAGTATCCCTACTCACATGTCTAATACATGAATGATCAGGATCAAACCATTTGTAGTACTTTACAACACTTGTAACATCTACAAAGCGGGCCACACTCGTAGTGTCAACAGGATAAGGTTTCCCTCCTTTATCCATCTACTACAGACCATTTAGGTTATCATTTAAAGCATGATCCATTTGTATGTCATTACATACATGCTTAAGTTACAACGATGACCAGGGATCTTAGTTTATTGTTTTATGGTTAATGTAACAAAATATCTCATATATTAAAGACTGTAGTGAAGAAAATATCTCATATTATTACATCACATAATGTTTGTTTATATACATGTTTACAAACTACTGGACCCAACGAGATTTAGGGCATTAACCCCAACATCTTCTTCATCTTCTTCTTCTTTAGTCGCTACTACTTCATCTTTTTCTCTCATCGCTATTGTTAATTCTTCAAGGTTACAATCTATCATCAAATCAACTCTTCAAGGTTATAATTCGTCTCTTTTCTTTTCATTTCATCAACTCTTCCATTTAATCATACTTATTCAACCTTATTAAGTCTAATTTTGTGTAAATAGATTGTAAGCAAAAAGCAAAAAGTGGTCAAAGTCGAATCATCAACAAGCAAAGGAAGCAAAGGAAAAGGAAAGAAAATAATGAAAGTTAAATCATCAACAAGTAAAGCGAAAGGAAACAAAATAGTGAAGAGAAGAAGAATGTAAAACCAAAGTAATTGTGATAGTGAGTGATAGTATTCTATCACTGTCTATCACAAATAGACAACGATAGAACCACTAAACATTGTGTTGATTATTAATTGTTGTTGGTAGATAGTGCTAGTGGTTTATAGATATTGTTTTGTTCACTAAAGTATAGACTATAAAGCCACTAAACAATGTTAATAGAACCATCTAACATTGATAGAACCATCAAAGATAGACACGATCATTTGTCTATCTAAGTCTATCTATTGATAACTTCAAATTGAGATAGATAGAGATAGAGCACTATCAGTGTCTATCTCAGATAGACACTAATAGAGTTCTATCATTGTCTATCTAAGATAGATAGTGATAGAGTTCTATCATTGTCTATTTGAGATCAACAGTGATAGACTTCAACGAATGAGTTTTAAAAGGATGGGTGACTTCAATGGATGATAGAGTTTTATCATTTAAGGATTTGACTTAGAAGAAGGGGGACGTAATTACAATGAATGTGTGATGTATAGTAAAATAATCATGGTTTGTATATTCAATGATAGACAATGTTGCAATTATTTACTTATATATGAATCTATATACTAATAGATTCATATAGACACTGAATCACTTTATACAATTTGTAAAGCTTCGAGTTGAACATTTTTTTGTACTTGGTTCTCTACTTTATACAGTTTGTAAGTTTCTATCTACTTGTTGACAATCAACTCTTTATGAAATTTACAAAATTAACATGTTTTTTTCGTTGTTTTGTTGTGCATCGATGCTTATTTAATAATATACTTGTTGGTGTATAGATTCTGAGTCTATCTATTGATACATGGTGATAGACTACTATCACTGTCTATATTAGGAACTTTAGCAGCTATAGAAATATTTTAACATTAATATATACTTGTCTACTTCAAATTGAGATAGACAGAGATAAAGTACTATCAGTGTATATCTAGGATAGACAGTGATAGTCCTCTACAACGTCTATCTGAGATAAACAGTGATAGAATTCTATTATTGTTGTTGATAGACAATGATTTTGTTAATGCTTTGCACTCTATGTTAGTGATGGTGTTATATTATTTCCAGTTTTTTAAAGTGTGAATTTATCTAGGAGAGACATTAATAGTGGTAATTGTTGAAGTATACTTCTTCTATAATGTTGTTGCTACTATTGGGTTGTTTTTCTAGCTTTTGGTACTTAGTTATTTTGATGGTTTCTGGAATATACTTCTTATATAATATTATTGCTATTGCTTTACTCTTTTTCTAGTATTTGGAACTTGTTCTAGTATTTCGTACTTGTACTCTACTTTTCAACATGTGGAACATGAATTGATTATGGAAAATGAGAACATAAACTTAAGAGTTGTTGTCTACTTTAGTATAGAGGTATTGAATTTGATAAGAACAAAATTAGATGAAACAATTTTTCCTCAAGTTTTAAATGGCCCATTTGGACACTTTCTTAATATTAAAATGGCCAAAAATACCCAACCAATTCCTCAACTATTTAGCAAGAAGACAATGCTATACAAAAAAGCCAAATGTCCTAACGTTTAAATTTAATGCCCATATAGCAGAATTTAGATTGAAGGAATTTTATTTAATAATTGGATCGAAAGGCCACAAATTCCCTTAATTAGATTTAGGAGAAAGAAAAGTGTCTGAACTTAGAAATGCATTTTTTGTTCATGATGATCATATAGCTAAGAGAGATATAGAGAGAACTTTCAAAGCACTATGCAATGAGGAAGACTCATTGAAAGTTAAATTAGTCAAACACTACATCCTAGAAACTCTTTTAATCCCCAAACAACAACACAACCATGTCAATTTAAAATATCTAGACATTTTGGACGATGAACAAGTCTTCAAAGACTATCCTTGGGGAAGATTGTCTTACACCCTAACCTATCAATTCTTTAAGAGAACATCATATACTGAGACGGATGTTATCCACCTTCGAGGATTCTCATTAGCATTAGTTTATTGGGCTTTTAACACAACCCTAAAACTTTTTGATTTAGATGTTGGATTCGGAAGAAAACTTGGAATTGAAGGTCCAAGAATCATCACATGGGAGTGCTTAGAGTCAAATAAGTGGAGGACTCTAAATGAGAACATTTTAGAAACAGAAGATGTAAGTAATTCATTAAATGAGAACATTTTCATTGTCTATCACTTTAAAGATAGACAGTGATAGAGTTTTATCTCTGTTTCTCACTGATAGACAATGATATACTTTCATTGTCTATCACTTATGATGTTAGTTTTTTCTCTAATAATTTAACATCTGTTTACTTGTAGTTTTGTATGACATCACTGAGTCCAACAGAAGAAGAATCTCAATCAACTTTCAAATATTTCATAGAACTTGAGGTAGAGGAGGAGAAAGATAGGGAAAAATAGAGGGAGAAAGATAGGCAAATGAACCAAGAAAAAAATGAACAAATTGAAGAAAGAGGAACAAATAGAATAATGAAAGAAATTAGTGAACTAAGAAAAAGCCAACAGATAATAGTAGAATAACAAAGTCTTTTGAAACAAGGCCAAGAAGAAATCAAAAGAATGTTGAGTTCAATTATGGAAAGTCTGAATGGTAGACTTCCATTAGAAATCTTCCACAATAACAACAACATAAAGAAAAAGAGCATGAAAAATGTGTGGAAAAAAATAAACTGCCTTCTTGTAGCCTTCGATTTTTGGAAGAAAGTGATGATATTGATACAATGGTTGATTATGCAACAACATATTTATATGGGGTAGGTATTTACATTGTTGTATACTATTTTATTTTGTTCAAATATAACCATACATTTATTAAGTTGTAGATTTAAGTTGAAAATGAGACACACGTAAGATAGACAGTGATAGAGTCTTATTAGTGTGTATCCCAGATAGACAGTGATAGTCCTCTATCGCTGTCTATCTTAATATTATGTTTTTTAAGTTTCTTACTTTCTTTCTTTCTTACATTTAAATAAATGACATTTACTAACTAAAATTTCTTTTCCTCATAGGTCCAAGTTCAAAATGAGAGACAAAGATGAAGAGAGGTTTATATGTATATTAGACAGTGATAATCCTCTATCACTGTCTATCTTAATATTATGTTTTTTAGGTTTCTCACTTTCTTAGATAGAAAACAATAAATTATTATATAGAAAACGATAACAGATTGTTTTCTAGTAGGAAACTAAGATGCAAATACAACAACTTTAAACACAAGATAATTTGGATCTGATTGCAACTATAGATTTGGAAACACCCAAAACACAAGTGTTGTCTGAGGTTTGATTCTTTTCTTAAGTTACTTTTTGTTTAGACACAAGAGTTGACAGAAGAGATAGACTATTATTAGTGTCTATCGTGGATAGAAATTAATAGTAGCCTATCGGTGTCTATCTGTGATAGACAATGATAGTCCTCTTTCACTTTCTATATGAGATAGACAGTGATAGCCCTCTATCCCAACCTATTTGAATATTAAGTTCTTTTTTAAGATTCTTACTTTCTATCATATGCTTGCAGGTAGATGAAGTTGAGAAGACGCTGGAACTGAAACAAAAAAGGAAGAAGATGCTAAAACTGATAAAGAAGAAAAATAAGTTGAAAAAGAAGAGAATCAAAAAAAGAGGAAAAAAAATCAAAACATAGAAATAAGAAAAAGCTAAATATCATTGTCTATATACATGATATCATTATCTATCATTTAGTGTTCTTTTTATGAACTCTAATATTTTCTTGCAACAAATCAATGAAGAAAAGCAAATTGAGAAAGAGAAAGAAGATGAAAAACAAGAGAAAGTTGATGAATGGCAAGTAGAAGAAGACCAAGAGAAAGTAGAAGAGAAGAAAAATGAGGAGGAACGGGTTCAGAAAGAGCACGATGAAGAGGAAGATACTGATAAGGATGAGAATGAAGAGATTCTCTTTCAAAAAGAGATAACAAGAGAAACCTAAAGCGAAAGCAAGTTGTTGATGAGGAAGTCAAAATAGAAGAAGAAACTGATAGTGAAGAGGATGCAGATGAAGAGATTCAAATAAAAGGGAAAAAGAGAAAACAAATAGGAAAGCAACAAAAGCAGGGGAAGCATAAAAGGTTTAGACCAAAGGTGCTAGAAGACACATATTTTCAAAAGGAGAGACCAAAGATACGACAAAAACCAACCAAAAAAGCATTAGACAACCAAAATAAGAAAAATGTCTCTCTAAAGAAGAAATCTGAAAAGAAGAAAGAAGTACAACCTCGAACTTCAATTCAAGAATATGTGAAATTGATGATGGACACTGCTTCAAGCTTCAGCTTGAACATTTTTCAAACTCAACGTCACCAAATCCCAATCTAAATCTCAGTCTCAATCTTGATTGTAGAATTACTTTGTACAATTTGTAAGGCTTCAAGTTGAACATTTCTTTGTACTTGGTTTTCTACTTTATACAGTTTGCAAGTTTCTTTTTACTTGTTGATAATGAACTACTTCTGGAATTTATAAAATTAACATGTTTTGTTCATTGTCTTGTTGTACATCGATGCTTATTTTATAATGTACTTGTTTGTACATAGATTCTGAGTCTATCTACTGATACATGGTGATAGACTACTATCACTATCTGTCTTAGGAACTTTAACAACTATAGAAAAACTTTAACATCAATACATGCTTGTCTACTTCGAATTGAGATAGACAGAGATAGAGTACTATCATTGTATATCTAGGATAGATAGTGATAGTCCTTTATTAGTGTCTATCTGAGATAGACAGAGATAAAACATTATCAGTGTCTATCTAAGATAGACAGTGATAGAGTTCTATGATGGAATACACAAGTATGCAATAGAAGCAAACAAAAAGCACTCTAATTATATTTAATTTGAGTTCTAAAATCATGCTTCAATAGGAAAAATGAAGAGGGTTTCAAGTTCAACATACCTTTGATGATATCTCCCAAATCCAAGCTGCTTTTCACTCCAAATCGACAGTGAACCACCAAAAGATCTTCTCTATTATTCTCAACCTTGAATTTGAGTGGTAGAACTTGAATTTGAGTGGTGGAACTTGAATTTGAGTGAATTTGGTGAAGGATATTGAGGGTTCTTGTGAGGAAGAAGATGAAGTAGCATAAACTCTTTTTAGCTCAAAAACCACTTTTTAGCCTTCTAAATTCAGCAAATTGTGGGAGTTTTTTATATTTCTTCAGCATGCAAGCACCTTCAAACTCATTGATGGCGAGCAGCTACTTCCCAATTCAAGTGGGATTTGTGTTTGTGCATGAGAAGCACCGCATGCTTTAGAAAAGTGGGAAAACCCACTTTCTCAAAATTTCCAATTAATTTCTTAATTTCCAATTTGTTTTAATTAATTCTATAATGAATTAATATTTGATTTAATTAATTCTCAATTAATCAAATCTAAAAAAAATACGAAATCCAATTTCTTAAATTGAATTTAAATTTGAAAATTAATTTTATTTTTAATTAATTAAAAATAAATAAATAATTAATTAATTTAACATATTTAATTAATTAATTAATTTAATATCAAATATTAAATTAATCACACAATTAATTTTAAACATGGATCCTATTCATGCAATTAATATTTAAATCGATATTTAAATATTATATACTCTCCAATTTCATTTAATTTCACTAAATTAAATGTTAATTATATCGAATATAATTAAAGAAACCCTAATTTGATTTTGAACTTATTCAAATTCAAACCCTAATTCTATTTGAACAATTCAAATTGATATCATTCTAAATTCACTCAATTTAATAATTCAAGATGTTAATGTTTTACGAGCTATTAGAGGGACCTTATTGACCTACAAATCATGAGGAGCTCCAACGATCAAGATTAATTGGCTAAAACTCTTTAGACCAAATTAATCAGTATTCGTTAATTATCAAGTCACACCACTATAGTTCAATAGTTGCACTCTCCTCACTGTAGATATATTTGTGTCCACATGATTTAACCATAACCAGTAAGTTGACCCTTCACATGTTGTTCGTAATAACGGATGGGTCAATATGATGTTTTACCCCCAATATTACGTCTTGTTCCTTAAGTTTCTACTGATCCTCCAATGAACAATTGGTTTATGATCTAATCACTAAATTGGATCCCTCTCAAGCCAGTGAGAGGGTGGGGCCCCTTATTCAAGACCTGGATTCAGTACTTGAGAGAACAATCTTTCTCCTATCCCTAAATTGGGCAGGCGTGAATTCCGTCTTGCACCCTATGTCCCCAACTGTCTACTCGGTCTTACACTTGAAATAGGAGGCTTGTTGAGCCGACGCTATTAAGCCAACCCTCACCCATGCAAATATAAGAATAATCTCAAATAGACAGGAGTTCATAGTTAGCTCAGGATTAAGATCGAATTACCTAGGTCATCTAAGCGAAATAATCAGTCTTAAACAGTAAACAACATTATAAAGTAAGAGTGACTTATTTCTTGGTCCGATCTTATGCAAACTCATTGCATAGGATGCCTCCACTCTGCATGTCAATACATGAACGAAGTATCTTTACAACAACTTATAACTGAAGGAAATCTAAACCGAGATCTCCATGAGCGGAGTAAGATCTTTCCAAGCCCATTGTGCAAGAATACAAAGCATTCACAAACATACAGAATAGTTATGCATTTTATAACAAATTACAACATGTTATCTTCAATAAATACAAAAGGAGAGAGACATGCCTTTGAAGTATTCTTCTTCTGGAAGTCTCTCGCTGTCGTTGTCCAGCCAAACCTATGGCTCTCGTGGGCAATGGAACAGTGATCTCTCGCTATCGCTCCAATCGTCTGGCCAGAAATCTCTTGTTGTCGCTTGCACTCACAAACAGACTTTTCCACGAACAAACACCCTTCGACACTACCACTCGGCAACCTTGGTATTCTCGGAGTGAGAATCCAGGAGGTGTGGGCTCTATGTGAATTTGGTAGAGGGAATGAAGAATCCAACGACCGAACTACATGACCAAGCAAATGGGAAAAGGAATCTGTCTATCGCATAGATTGAGAATGCTTGGTCGTTTAGTAAATCTCACTTACGTGAGAATCATCTAGCCGATTTTTTAGTCTCACGCTCAATCGTTTACACGATCGCTTAGTATCTCACTTATACGACCGTTTAGCAAATCTCGCTTACACGATTGTTTAGCAAATCTCACTTGATCGCTTAGAATCTCGCTTACGCGATCGTTTAGAAAATCTCGCTTACACAATCGTTTTGCAAATATCTCGCTATCGTTTAGTCTCTCGTGAGGGCTATCGTGTAGGCTCTCGTGAGTAAACGATTAGTGAATTACTTAATAAAGCGATCCTTAAACAAAAATAAAAACTCTTTTCATTTTATCCTTCAGTTATCAAAAACTGAAATTAACCTCCTACTTATATGGTTAATGGAGAAAAGAATAACCAATTCAACAACTATGTCATAATTGTTTAGATATAAATAAATATAATAACTAACTTATCATATTATATTTATAACTTATAGTTTTAATATCACATCATATGTAATATTTAAACCATAGTTATTTTCTCCTTGATATAAATCATGCTTATATCAGTTCCTTCAATTAATGTATCTCATACATCAAATCAATTATATCACATATAATTGAACTAGTTTAATTATATCATATATAATCAAACTTTCTCTTGTCAATTCGAATACTTCAAACTGACCCAAAAACTAATTCTCAGCTTGAATCCATTGAGCCCTTATAAACCTGTAGTTTGTAGCTCCAACAGTACGTAAATAATTGACTAAATTCTTTAGTCACGAGATCTACAAAGATAAAGTATTATCAGTGTCTATCTGAGATAAACGGTGATTGATTTCAACAAATGGGTTTTTAAAGGATGTGTGACTTCAATGAATGATAAAGTTCTATCATTTAAGGATTTGACTTACAAGAGGGAATGGGGGGAGGGAGGACGGGGGAAGGGCATTATTGCAATGAATGTGTGATGTACACTTAGGAAAACAATCATGGTCTGTATATTTAGTGATAAACAATGTTTCAGCTATTTAAATTTATCTACTGATAGATTCAGATAGATGTCATATCTATATACATAGTGATAGACACATATAGTTGTCTATCTATGTCTATTTTTATTTATTTATTTATTTTTGCTGAAATTCACCTACCTGATATCAGTAGATAGAGTTAGATAGACATTGTGTCTACCAGTGATAGTTTTTGTGCTTCTTCCAATTCCATTGAAAAGTGAAGGTGTTATTAAAAATATTCACAACTCAATAACAGAATACATTAGAAAATATCATTCATAAACTCTAATGTCAATCCATCTGTCTATAACATTACACTGCAAAAATAATGATTACATTATTTGATTTACTTATACAAGTTTGCAAGTCCTACTATTGTGACCTTTACGATTACAACAGGTACATTTTGATGAACTTTTAAATTCACCTACAGATGGAATTCTTTGTTTTCTAAGTCTTCCAGCTTGACGTTTAACAGTAGTAGGTAATGTTTTCATGACATTATCTATAGCTCTTCAATCCAAATGAACTCCAACAGGTCGAACACAACCACTGTAAAGGTGGTAATTCAAACCGCAAAAATCGAACCGAACTGAACTGAAAACTCAAGGAAACTGAAAAATACGGTTTCGATCCGGTTTAAAGAACTTTTGAAACCGAATTAATTCGGTTCGGTTCGATTTCACTTTCGAAAATCGAATTTGAAACCGAACCGAACTGTTTTTAATACACACACACACACACATATTTATATTTATATATTTAAAAAAAGAGTAAAACCAAATTTAAAATCGAATCGAACCGAACCACATATATGCGGTTCGGTTTGGTTTGACCACCAAATCGAACCGTTTCCACCCCTGTATGTTACAAATAATGTTCTTTTATAATAAAAGTCAGTCACATAAGAATAGGTATCTAAATTAAGCATTCGGAGAACAACAAGTGCATGTGCACATGGAATTTCCTCAAAATCTCATACTCGACAACTACAAGATCCCAAGTCTAGCTTCACTACGAACTATTTATCTCCATCCATTGTCTTGTATTCAGTGTTGCTAATGGGATTAACCTAATAGATAAATACCAGAAAGGTAATTAGTATCAACAAGTATTCAAGAAAAAAGGTAATCACTATCTATCTAAGATAGACACTTTACATACTTGTCTATTTGAGTCTATCTAATAATAACTTTGAATTGAGATAGACAAAGATAGAGTACTATCAATGTCTATCTAGGATAGATAGTGATAGTCCTCTATCAGTGTCTATCTAAGATAGTCAGAAATAGAGCACTATCAATGTCTATCTTAAATAGACAGAGGCAAAGTACTATTTGTGTCTATCTGAGATAGTCAGTGATAGATAAACAATAAGAAAGAGACAAAATTCTTACCAAGAAGCTTATTGAGTTTTTATGTTCTTGTCGTAATATATTCTCAACCCAAGAAGTCAAAAGAGTTTTCATTGCAAAAGCAACTTTACTTCGATCATAAAACCACTTTTGTAATATATCTCTAATTGAACTAAGCAAACTAGTCACAAGTAATTCTCTAACATCCTTAATATCTAAGTTTATACTTTCTGCAACATTTGATGTTATATTCCGTACCTTCTTCTTTGTGAATATGCTCGCAGTGATAGATGTCTATCGTTGTCTATCTAAGATAGACTGTGGTAGACAACTATCACTATCATTGAAAGACAGTGATAGTTGTCTATCACTTTCTATCTACGATAGAAAGCAATAGAAATTTGCTTAGGAAAATGGATCATACCTGGATCCATACCATTCAACTTTTCAAAAAAATCTTGGAATCAAGGTGTATGATTCAACTGCATCACCTTTTAATATCTTTACTATGTGTTCTTTTTTCCTCCAAGCTTTTTGATAACTTACATTAACTCCAAGTTTTGTACAAGGCTTATGGATCACGTCTTTAGGAATGGATTGATCAGTAAACATGAACCTAAACTCATCTATCAAGCGATTGCGAATTATGATGAAGAAGTTTGCCTATGACAACTCGAGTTGTATTCAATAGACAGTCATAGTCAGAAATGTACTTCCTAAGCAACTACAACTCACTGTTCTTATACTGAGATACCCTAACATACCATTTGTATAGCCTTCTTGCAAACATTTAAACTCAATAGACTTCGAATTTGATTTTCTAGTCCTAAATTGAAAATTATTCTTCACTGCATTTGTGTAAAAAACACTTTGAAAGTACTTCTTTGCTTCCAAATACATTTTTTTCCCTTCAAATCACCATAAAAAAATATCTCTTATAACTTCATCATTTGAATAAGAAGAAGAAGAACCTAAATATAACATTCTATCACCATGGTCACCTACATTACTAATAGCAGTAGAAGACCCTTCCAAAGAATAAACATTTACATGAGCAACTAATGGATGTCTACTGATTGCATTTTTAGTCAAAGTCAGATACCAAAAAAACATTTTTGTCTTTTTTTTTATTGGAGCCATAATTTGAATACTATTTTTACCAAAATCCAATAAAACTGACAAATTTACCAACTCATTCAATTGAATCTCTTCATATATTAAACCAACTAAACCATTGAAGTCTATCTGCCATCTACCAAAATTCCACCAACCTCATAATTCTCATAGAAGTGATGATCATTCCACCATCCTCCATAAAAACAACTACAGAAATAAGCATTTTATTATGCCAAATGAAAAAAAAAAGATTTTATAAGAAACTCATGATGAAAATACCATTAAGATTATGTAAGAAATTCATAGTGAAAATATCCAATGGTAATAGATAGAAATAGAGTTCTATCTTTGTTTATGAGTGATAGACAAAGATAGAACTTTATCATTGTCTATCAGATAGATTGTTATAGACTTCTCTCTGTCTATCACCGATAGATTCAATCATAATGATGAGTGATAGATAGAGATAGTGATATATGTCATCTATCAATGAATAGTTCTATCTCGCTGATACAATACAATACAAAGTAGTGAATTCAATTCAAAACAAAGAGATAGGTAAAGATAGTCGTCTGTCTTTGTTTATCGAGGATAGACAAAGATAGAGTTCTATCTTTGCCTATCACCGAAAGACAAAATGATGAGTGATGGACAGAGATAATGATATATCATTGTCTATCCACCACTGATAGAAGTCTTTCACAATGATACAATACAAAGTAGTGAATTCAATTCAAAACAAAACAGGGACAAAACAAAGAGATAGACAAAGATAGGCATCTATCTCCGTCTATCTGTGATAGTCAGAGATAAAGTTCAGTGATAGACAGAGATAGAGTTCTATCTCCGTCTATCAGTGATAGACAAATAATAATTATTTTAAATAAAAATACATAATCATTTATTGTCAATATCTGGAAAGAGCCCTAATATATCCAACAAAATTTTGTGAAGAAAAAAAAAAGAATATAGTCACAAAATCCAAAAAAAAAAAACTAAACAATTGATATGAGCTGTGTATGCAATCGCATCTTGTGGTGTCTTATCGTGCAAACATCTGAGCTGTGTAGCAATATTCCAGGATGGACGCTTCGTGGCTGCTTGAGAGGTGAATTCTATATATATATATATGGATCGAAGAAGAAGAAGAAGCGTACTTGAAGAATGAAAATCAATGAAGAAAATGGAAGAAATTGGTGATCAAATCAGATGCAAGTTGCTGTTGAAGATATTAGAGATGCGAGCATGGAGGCGAGAAATGAGGGGTAGTCTTGGAATTTTCAAAAAGTGGAACCTGCTTTTCCGTTGGTCATTTTTTATGCTATAGTATGTAAATGGTTTGCATATTTTTCCATTTTTGACAATTTCCTGTTGAAATACAAGTGATAAAATGTATAAGAAAATTTAAAAAAATTATGAGAAAATAATATAAATAATTTCCATCAAAGATAAAGTGAAAAAAAAAATCTTCCATCGAAAACAAAGATCCTACAAATTTGTTGGATTAATGCTGATAAGATGTTGCACCATTTAAATTAATAGTATATTCATATTCCTTCATATACTTAACAATAAAAAAAACTCTTCACTAAAAATTGATAAGAGATACAATTTCTAGATGGAAACAAATTTCTCGGCTTTGAAGAAAAAAAATTATAATATCCAATTTGTAATTTGTGTTGTTTGACATAAATGTAATAAGTGTATTTTGTGTTCATATTTTTCTAAAACGAAGAAGAAGACAATTTATTGTTTTTTAAAAATGGACTATTTTTAATCTTTGTTTTTTAAAATAAGTCTAACAAACACATTTCAATTGTTGTTCTTTTTTTTTCTTGTTTTTAAAACATAAAAATGAAAATGAATCACGAACCAAACGTTTTCATCAAATGTATGTTTTATTCTAATTTTAAATAGTGATCATGTTGGTGAGCTAATGAGTTTTAAATTGTTTGGAAATAAATTTTCTTTGGTTACAAGGTGAATGGTTTATTCCCATCACTTGCCTCATTGTGTACCCTCCAAAATAAGTTAGCATACTTCAATAATCAACATATGCTTTGAATTGTGAGACTAAATTATTATTATTATTGAGACTAAATTACTTGTTAGAAGACTATGTTATCGATCTTTGGACCATGATTTACTACAAAGTTATAATATATAATACTTTAACTACCTTCTATCTATAAATTTTGAGGGAATATTTAGGGTTCTAAACTGGAAAATGTTGAGTAGGCTATTATTAGCCCACTCAATGTTTGGGAAGTGTGTTAAAAAAATGTTCGATAATTGTTATTTTAGCCCTTATTTTGTTACAGTAGCACTATTTATAAATCAGTTGTTAAAACAATGTACTTCCTTCCATTCAGTGACTCCACCCACCATCAACCACATCTGTTGGCCACCCTAAACCTATACTTAGGAATTCTATGTTAAATAAATCAGCAATCCAAATTATATGCGTACGCAATATTCTCGTGCTTACTGTTTTGTAGGTAGAATTACATATATTGACATTATTGAGAAAAGTTTACTTTAAACATTATATATATAAATAAATGGATGGCACATCTTTTTTCCTTTCATGCATATGACAACCAAGCACAAACATATCTCCATTGACCCTTTTAAACTATCAATAACATTGATAATTGAAAGATAGTTCATTAGGTTATTAAAATTGGTTTAAATTATACCAAATAACCTCCATCATTGAATAAGTAGCTTTTAATTATGCCTTTAAATTTAAAAAATTTACATTTAAAAAAATCCAGAAACTTTGAAACTATTTCAAAAAATAAATTTTCTATTAGAATAACAAATGATGCATAGAAATTAAAAGGTGTGCATGATATATTTATAAATATGTAGAATATTGAGATTGTTGTCAACTCAATAAATGTTGTTTAAAGTACTCACATATGTAATGTTTACCTATCTATTAGTTGCCACATCAATTCATATATGAACAGGTTGTTGTGAATGATGTCATATTTGCCTTTCATTTTTACATATTAACCGTTCCATCAATTTTTATCTTATTTTAATGAGAAAAGAAAAATACGTGTCAATAATATATTTAAAATTAATATAATTTCACAATTCAAAGATTAAAAAATGAATCTTTTCAAAGTCTATAAGAATATTTGAAACTTGCACCAAAGTTCAAGAGAATTTTGTACAATTTAACCAAAATTCTAACTCGTCTTTTATCACTAATACTAGCTCACTTATAGAATGTGATAATTTATAT